>NW_022992252.1:43458-118977 GCF_902827175.1 Gymnodraco acuticeps
AACCTGGTACTAAGCACACAGGCATCTTGTTAAAGTGATCTTATCTTAGCTATCTCTTATATTTAGCGGAGGAAAACAATTGTGACATCAGTTATGACACTTAAATCACTCTGGGATTTGTAGTCTTTCTAGTTGCGTATTTTTCATAGTCTTATATTTCAACAGTTCTACGACAAACTGACTTTTTTGACATGGAAATTATTTTTTAAGATTGACAAACATCATGTGCAATTCGTGGCACAATTCAAACGGGATCGAAAGATACGTTTTCTCTTAAAAACGACACCCTCTATCCTTAGACCCTCACATCGTACAAGGAAAAACTTCCGGAGAAAACCCACAGTTTAAGGGAAAAAAATGGGAGAAACCTCAAGGAGAGCAACAGAGGAGGGATCCCTCTCCCAGGACGGACAGACGTGCAATAGATGCCGTATGTAAATCAAAGAGATAATACATTTTACAGCATATAGACCGAATGTTAGGAAATGCATGTGTCTGTAATAAGAAGATGAATCCACGAGGATGTCAGCTACAATCCTGTGGAAGCCATCAGGGAAGCAGCATGACGAGACCCAAGGCAGGACCGCAGAGACAGGTTCAGCCACGACCCGAAGTCCACGACTTAATCCAGAACTCAGGATAGAGGATCCAAGACACAGGACTACAGCAAGAGGATCAGCCTCGACTCCGGATCCCGGCGTAGATATAGATACAAGACAAGAAAAAAGATTTGGATGGGTTAATCGGAACAAGAGAATACACAGACACGAAAGGGAAAAGGTCATTGGATAAAAGTTATTCTTGATAACCCTCTAGAAAGATCTCATGAACTTCCCCACTCAATCTATCAAGACCCGAGCAGTTCTATTAGATATAGGATAAGAAACAGAGATAGGGAGCACAACAACCTATCTCTTCGTCAGATGCACTCCCCCGCTTATCTAAGCGACTCTGTACCCCGTTACCCTCTACAAGGCCATAGACCAGCAGAGGGAAAATGGGGGGTGGGTAAGGGTAAGCGTTTTTAAGAATAAA
Organism: Gymnodraco acuticeps; assembly: GCF_902827175.1. Classification (NCBI taxonomy): domain Eukaryota; kingdom Metazoa; phylum Chordata; class Actinopteri; order Perciformes; family Bathydraconidae; genus Gymnodraco; species Gymnodraco acuticeps. The sequence continues at coordinate 44,494 of NW_022992252.1, forward strand.
CCACAAGGGTCTAAAGGGAAAAAAGATGAAATATAAGGTACTATATTTTAAGTAATCCTATCTACTATTCCTATATTTGAATAATGTATAAACTATTTTTAAAATACTTTATGAAATCCTATGTTATGTTATAAATATTAAAATAAAGAACTAAATGAATAAATAAATGAATAAATAGATAATTAAACAAAAGCCAAAGAGAAAAAGTGAGTTTTAAGTGTTGATTAAAAATTGAAAAGCAATGCAATTTCTCCATAGGATTTTGGAAAATAGCTGTAAATAAGGTCTGTGGTTGACACAAATTGAAGAGACAGATTACGTTTTGTTCTACGACATTAAATACATCAGCAGTCACCTGACCTGGTGATTTCTGAAGAGTTTACGTGTCTGAAAAACTATGGTTGTTAACAAGTGGCTGAATAGGACTACAGAAGTTGTCCAGGCCGTTTTACGTCATTACACCGAACACGTAAAACACTCCCGCTAAGTTTGTGTGCCCTGTTCTGCTTGAAAGCAAGTACCTGCCTCCTGCAAACTGTTCAAACAAACACTTTTAGAACACCATTTAGAATCTGTATGTTTGAATATGGATCTTAAGTTGGCGTGACGTTGAAGCAGCGAACCCTGCTGTAGTTCGTTTATAGCATAACGTTAGCATTTTGCTTCTGGCGACTAGATTTATGCTTCGAAAATTATAGAAGTAGGATAGACATGTGGATATTATCCGGCTGAACAAAACGTGATCCGTCTCTTAAATGTGTGTCAACCACAGACCTTATTTCGAGCTATTTTCCAAAATCCTATGGAGAAATTGCATTGCGTTTTTGTCGAAGGAACAAAATCAGCTCCCCTGTTATGCCTCTGCGCCCCCCACTATGAGAAACACTGGGCTAGTTAAACCAATAATAACGCTACGGCTGCAACTGACAGTTATGTAGGCATATTTTTATTTTATCTTAACGCTGTGTGATTAAAAGAATAACCACAAATAGCAGGATAGGCACAATTATTTGCTATATCTTTCCCCACTGAAAAGGCACTGCACCAATACTGTTAAAATATTGGCATAGTTCATCCCTGTGCTGCTTGGCTCGAGCTGTAGCATGTAGCTATTTGTTGTTTGTATATCCAACCTGTTAGGGAAATAATTGTCCTAGACTCCTAGATATGACGTACAGGACCAACCCTGCCGTCTGTTTACCTCCTTTAAGGACACAGACTGTTTCAGCCAATAATGTTATTGTTCCCATTCTGTGACCGGTCAATACTGGGTCACAGATGGTCTGTATTGTGGGTACACTGGAACACTTCCTTCTCTGTTGTCTGAGGACTCCAGGGCATGACATATCCAAGGCCATAAGTGGCGGAAGATGGTAACTTAGTGTGCCCAAACTATCTAAAGCTATCTTATCAAAACATGTTGATGACTCTCTGTGGAACCAGTTAAATGGGCTGGCAAGAGAGAGGCTCTCCAGAATTGACGTGGCAACTCTACCGTGAAGTCAGAACCTCTGGCTCTTGGACTTGTGATGTGAATCCTCCGGCCGTAACTCCAAATAAACCATCAGTGTTTGACATCAAAGCTACTGCTCCTACCGTGTCTCCTTCCTGAGTCGGTGACTCCCACTGCATTGCTACACAGAAGTTTCCTCTACAAATTGGTGTTGTCGGCATTGTACCAACAAATCTTCAGAGCTGGTAAGTGTGATTTTCAAATCTACATTTGGACATTGCCTTACCAGAATCTGTGATTGACGGTATCCTAAAATTACCTGTGAAACTGAGCGGCTGTGTTTCGTTTTGGTTAATGAACATTTGGGGATAATAAACCCAGGGAATCAGTGTCTGGGGACTCAGTCCTGGCTGATTTCCTCTGTGTGTGCTGCTCGGGACGGAAGTGCCATACAGGCATACACAGCTCATGTTTAGAGATACCTTAAAGAAAGGCATCAGTGAAGTGGAGCTTCTGTGTGAATTGAAAGCAATGTAAAAGATTTGTATTGGACAAATCGCCGGATTCTGAGGATTTTAGCGGCCAAACATAGCAGTTGAAAATAAGCAGCCAGGGATACCATACTGTTATCATCTCTCTGTAAAAACACGGCTCCGGCTGCAGCCTTGGGTGTGTGTGTGTAAAACCTCCACGTGTGTGTGGGGCTGGAGCAGTACAGGCTGAGAGGGAGAAAGTCACAGCTTATTGCCTATAGGCTTTAACTCACAACACCGCCATCCTTCAAACGGGACGGTCTAAAAGCACCCGTTGTTTAGGACCGCTTTCTCATGGTTAGACGGGCCAGCACGAAGTGCGTGCATCACCCGATGCGCCACGGTTCCCTGGAGCAGGTGGCGGTCAGGAGTGCATACATAAAATTATAGGCTAATTGATCAGAGGTGTGTAGTGGCAAGCAAGCATAGGCAAACTGTGTTTTCACCTTGAGGTGAACTCGATAGCAAGTATATATAGGCTGGTCGTACGGACTACAGTCAACTGAGCTGTTGTTTGGATAGAAAGGGCAGGGAAAAAGTCTGTGGGCTCCGATCGGGGGGGCACAGCGCCACTAGAAACAAATAGCCTAGTGGTTGTCGCAAGAGGATAAGCTAGTTATCGCTCTTGGACGGCTTTCAGGCACCGATAAATCACTTGTATACAAGGGTGAGGCGTGAGAAGACGCCCCACTGGAGATAATTCCCCACCCCCTCTAAGATCTCTCTAAAATCCGGACTAAATTGAGCTGAAGAGCTTTGCTGTCGCGCTGGTGTTTATTACGAGTTCATGTTTTGTTTGTCTGATTGTTTGTATGGGGGGTCTATATTGGTTTGTCCCGCCGTCTTGTGTATGTTTTGTAACAACTAATAATGAATCAGTCCATAGACAGGGTAAAATGAACTAAACTTTAGTTATCTCACCAAAAGTAAATGAGTTGAGAAAAATAAATAATATAAAGATGTAAAGCAAAATTCTGGTGGTATAAATGTGCTGCCAAATGAAAATAAATAGCAAAAGAGTGTTTTTATGTCCTGCCTCTGAGTGTGCAGGGGAAAATGTAAACAAGAAGCCCACTGTTCAGGGTGAGCACTAGGGGTGTTGAAAATAATCGTTTCTACGATGCATTGCGATGCGGACGTGGACGATTCGGTATCGATGCAGTGACGGAAGATAATCGGTTATAGCGTAGTAACGTTGCTTCCTGATTTTCCGGCCGCGGCTTTACTATAACGTTTTTTTTTTCTGTCACTTTAATATCAAATCGGTCGGTGACGCAGAGATCAGGGAACAGACGTGACAGCGGCACAGCAACATCAAACACAGAGCAGTCTGCTTTATCCACCCACACAAGAACACCAGTCCAGAACCAACAGCAGAAGGACCCGCTCTGAATCACTCCGTGTCGCTGCGGCACAGGGATTTATGTTTTTCAAAAATAATCGCGCTACAATCATGTCAGGTTTTTGGTGGATTTAATTAAGTCTTGGATTGCAGAGTATGAATGTCCTCTAGCAATTTTCAGACGATATATACGTGTGTAAAGTTTGTGAAGGCAGGAGGAAAAAAGCTTCCGCGATCACCGTCTCCTCTCCGTTCCTCCAAACCCCGCCCCCTCCCTGAAAATAATGAGTGACAGGCTGATAGTGACCCGATAGAAACTTTATTATTCACTTAATCACTGAGATATAATGAAGCTAATTTAATCTCATACATTCATGGGATTTATGTAACGGTAAGACAGAGAATGTAAGTGTGCACCCACATGCACTATTTTTGTTTGTATATGCTATTGTAAATACTCCTGTTGTCTGCTGTGTTCAGACTCAAGTCCTGTGTGTGATGCCACATTCAGGACATTCAGTGTCCTTTTTTTAACAGAAGACCGTTGCTAGAAGCTGCAGCTAGACTGCAGAAGCATTATTTTTTTGTTTTTGAGGATGGAACAACTTCACACACAGATATAGGGAGGCTAGACCTATACAATTCATTTATTTTGGTTTATAAATTAATGTCAAGACATTTATGTTATTGATTTCTGAAGCACTTTCTAATTAATAAAAAGAGAGTTCATATGTATTTACTGCATGTATGCATTGATGAAAAATAAGCCATGTGCAGTAATATAGAAAATTGAGGATGCAACGCATTGGTATGAATCGTGATGCATCGGGATGCATCGGGATATCGAATTGAATCGAATCGTTGACAGGATAATCGTAATCGAATCGAATCGTGAGACCAGTGAAGATGCACAGCCCTAGTGAGCGCTAGGTGTAAGAAGAAAAGAAGATTATATTGCTTTAAGAATCCATTCTTAGATGGTATTGCTGGTATGTTAAGATATCTTTGTGACCTTGTAAAAACCCTATGCCCCGTCCTGCGCCCCGAGACCCTCAGAGACCTGCCTGAGGAGATCAGGGTTGCAAAATCTGTTTTTGTAGGTCAATGTTGTATTATTTGTTTAAATTATTCTTAATCTATGTATTGTATGGTAATAATGAATAAAAACGTAATGTATTGAACACATTCCGAAACAAAACAGATAAGTAGAACTAGACTCAGACATAATACTAATTGTTGTTGAAACCTTTTGCGCTGTTGCAGCAAAATGGAAACTGTGTTAATTATTCTGTTCCAACTGGCCACTGGAATCAGGTAATTAATATAAGTTGAAGTTCAATTACAGTTTTAAAAACAGTTTAACATTCTTTATTAAACTGCTTCAAATTATTTCTCGTATCAACCAATTGGTCTCCATAGACAATACTAAAATTAAAATAGTTGTTAAACTACTGACAAGTTTTCTGAAACCGAGCTTATGAACAACAGAGTAAAGGTCGCTGGTTAAGCCAGGATCAATATATTTGTTGGAGTTTTTATTGTGTGCATAATAAATGTTAAATTAATTGAGCAATTCTTTAAAAGTATAATGTTGCAATCTCTTTAAAATAAGTAATTACAGTTACAAAATAGGTGTTGTTTTCCAAGGGCCTCTCTTTCACAGGCACTTTGAATCATAACACTCCCAAGTCCTACAGAGATCAGTATCACTTTGTGTTGCAAGCCAAATCCAGGGGTTCTACTCGAGCCCAATTTTAAATACCATAAAGAAAAGTATTGAACCCAGCTCGAGCTAAATGTCAAATGTATTTAATTAATGTGCAAGTGTTTTGATTTATTAAAAAATGTTCCAGTCTAGCTTCCTTCGAGTTTAGTGTAAACAACAGATTGGTTCTCATAACATTCTCACTGCTGTGCTGTCCCAAATGTTTTAAACCTTGGGCAGACAAACACACACACACACACACACACACACACACACACACACACACACACACACACACACACACACACACACACACACACACACACACACACACACACACACACACACACACACACACACACACACACACACACTTTGGATGAGTAATCACTTTATCCAAATTGTAAATTGTTGCCTTCTTTAAAGTTATTAGTCATTCAAGATTAATTATTAAATTAAATGTGGTACATAACATAGAATAAACAAAATAACTTTAATTTGATCATTTTGTTCACAACATTAGACCTTGTCCTCTAATCTCTACTAGAATAAGATAAGTGTGCATGTTTGGGTGTGGAACACTCCTGTAATGTACCTAATCTTGTTATCTTTTTCATTACAGAGCTGGGAAAATGGTGTATTGATTAGATTCCGATCCGTGCAAAGTCCAATTTTGACTGACTTTAGTTCTAATGTTAATTTAATTTCAACCCATAAGTAATTATTTAGATTAACTCAACATTTCACATGATGGATTAGTGCTCCACATTTTTCCCACTAATTTGTTGTGCAATTAGGCCAATGGTAAAGAGAGACAATGATGACCTTGTGTCCCTTTTGTTGGTACGTGGTTCCATTCTGTCTATGGCCTTGGACGATTTCACTAAGAATCACCCAGTTCTGACAGTCCGGCTGAGTGCAGTCACAGAGATGCTATGGCTGCTCTACATGAAATGACATTAATGGTCTGGTCCGAGAATGGACACCATTTCCTGCTCCCAGAGACAATGCTCCTCAAACTGAACAATACTGTCTCACGTGGGCCACTCCCCCCACCAAGCCATGAACTGAAAGCTTGACATCTGCTTTGAACACCTGGAAGCCTCCCCGCCACACCAGCACCAACCCTTGGGTCAGTCAGATGGGACTAACGGCTTAACTTAGGGCATTTGGTTCAGAAATATGACTCTCGTTACCGCAGAGTGGGTTTTTTTTTTTTAAGGCTATTCATACTGCTATGCAGAGGATGCCTGTAGGTTGGCAAGCTGTTAAAAGCCCCTACTATTTTTTTAAATAGGCCTAATGTCAGGGGCCTCTTAGTTCTACATGTATTCACATTATATGGACAATGTTTCCACCTGGTAAAACTAAAGGCTGCACGGTACTCAGGCTACAATACAACCATTCTGTTCTGCTCTAACGATTCAATTGATAGATTCTACATCAAAACAATTAGCTTTTATTGTTTCATTTTAAGTGGAGGAATGCAAACCTGTTTTCAAATGTAAGGTTTTGAATGTGTTTGACATTTCTCAGTAATAACACCCTCAGACACCCACTATCATTCATGCTATGCCTTCAGTGGTAACTCAGATGTTAAGGGGGTTGAAGCTTTTCCTCCCAAATCAGATATGCTTTGTTTTTCAACAAAGGTATACAGTTCCTGCATAATATATGTTTCTCACAATTGTTTTTTGTTAGCTGCGCACAGGTGATACTGAGTCTTCTCGATTAATAGATTATAAACTACACCATGCTTAAATAGACTCCTAAGTTATTATTTCATATGAGACATATGTAAGAAAGGGGAGGGAAGAGTCAATTATATTGAGTAATTGATTTTATATTGGAACATTTATTTCTCAAACCTGTTTTATGGAAGAGGAAAATATTTCTGATAAACTAATCTTTTATCGAACGGTAAATGGTGAATTAATATAACATTTAGAATCATTGAGAAGGGGTGATATCCACAGGGACTAGCTCACCTTTAAATTAAAATAACATTTATCTGCTTTGGACTGATGAGTATATGATTCTTGCATGTTAAATGACTAACACAAACCTTACATTTATGCATGTGCATGTGTCAGGAAGGCTCCCAAATAATTCTGAGGGGCCTATCCTATTTTTGTAATTAAATGATAATGTGCTAATCCATTACTTTGAGTTGTCTGCACTCAGGAAAACATCCCTATCAAGTGTTACCCCAATAACTAGGACAGCTCTGAAGGCCAAGGGTCAGAGAGAGAGGGTCACACTCTCCGGCTGCAGAGGGCACCCCCAGCAACGGGCAAGGAGGCACGAGGTCGTTCGAGATGAAAGGATTCTAATCTTCAACTATCTGAGGAGATGGGATGCTTCTTCACCATTCTGCTCGGTGGGCTCAGGCAGACAACCCTGCGGGACGAGCGAGGACTTCAGAGGCTTCATACAAGGTTCCTTGTTTCTTGGAGGAGCAGATGTCTTCCTAACCTCTCCCATCACAGGGGGAGACCTGGATGCGCCACTTGGAATACGCAGTTTTGTCTGGCACTGCTCTCAAGCAGATAGCAGAAGGAATACAGGCGGATGAGCCTCCGTTTCACTGGGGGGATCAACTACAGTGCTCACTAATGAGCCACACAAAAGCAGAGCAATTGGGGGGTTTAAATATGGCGCTCTGATGAAGAAGAGTTTGAGCCAATCAGCACCTCCGTGCTAATCTACAGTATCAGGATGCCTTTACACACACCAGACACTCTTTGTCATAAAGAGAGGAGGAGAACGAGTCAGAAAGACTGAAGGACACGTTTTTCCAGCTCTCGTACAAAGATGAACTTTGCATTGATTTGATATCTTGGATGTTTACAGATGTACAATTAATGACTGTCTTTATATTTCCAATGACCAGACATGTGTTGAATAGTGGTGATTAATATATTTTTGCCGGATCAGATTACACTTTCGCACTAAACAAAATTAATTCAGATTATAAAGTATTGAATCATAAGATATTTCTACTATTATCACAGATAATGTTAATATCCTTAATCGTCCAGCAATCAGGCTTAACAACACTACTCTTTAATGTATTATCCATGCACAGAAAGACCTACAATGATGTTTCAAGTACTGGATTCATTTCAGTTTTGGCCCAAAACTAATATTTATAATATTTCATATAATAATTATGTAGCATATTTGATCCTCAAATTAGAGAAGTATAATTTAAAGAAATTGATATTCTATATTCAACATTAGATAAACACAGAAGAATCCTTTCCAAGTACCATAAGTAGATGCTCAGGTAAGTATGGCTAATAGGAATAATTGATAGACTTAATTTGGTACAGATCAGTGGTAGCATTTACAAATTTAATAATTCAAGTTTTAAGAATGTTTAATCCTTCCTTTCTAGGTTTTTACAAAAGTCTTTGAATATTTGCCTAACTTTTCCTTTTCAGATTTTGAACAATGTACTTGACTAAAATGAATGTATTGATTTCACTAAGTGCCTTACTCTTGACTAAAGCGTATTTAAGTAAACGTAAAAGTAATCCTAAAATTGAGGACACTGCACTTTTGAAGATTACAGATTGATCAAATCACCATTGTGAATTCTATACTCTAACTGTGCATTTTTAGCTGGATCTCTTACGATCCTGAGTTTTAAAATGCTTTTGATTAGTGATTGCCTTGAAGTAAATTTTTAAAGCGGCAAGCTGGTTTTGATTTATAGTTTGATGAATGAAATTAACTAATGATAAAGGATATTAGTTTAAAACAAATATTTAGCTATTTATGCATTTGTGTTTTATGTGTGTTCATTATTGTGCTTTGGATGATTGATGAGAGATGATTTTTCCTATTATGATTGACTGTATCAATCATTGTGATTGAATGTTTCAATCTTATTCTACTTTGTGATGTAATTAATGTAAGGTGAGACCACACTCGAATCTGGAGACGCCTATTGAGTCAATTATTGACCAAATTATTATTAGACTAATGTTTTAGGTTATCATAAATGATAAAAAGAGAGGACTGTTAGGGAAATAATTGTCCTAGACTCCTAGATATGATGTACAGGACCAACCCTGACGTCTGTTTACCTCCTTTAAGGACACAGGCTGTTTCAGCCGATAATGTTATTGTTCCCATTCTGTGACCGGTCAATACTGGGTCACATATGGTCTGTATTGTGGGTACACTGGGACACTTCCTTCTCTGTTGTCTGAGGACTCCAGGGCATGACATATCCAAGGCCATAAGTGGCGGAAGCTGGTAACTTAGTGTGCCCAAACTATCTAAAGCTATCTTATCAAAACATGTTGATGACTCTCTGTGGAACCAGTTAAATGGGCTGGCAAGAGAGAGGCTCTCCAGAATTGACGTGGCAACTCTACCATGAAGTCAGAACCTCTGGCTCTTGGACTTGTGATGTGAATCCTCCGGCCGTAACTCCAAATAAACCATCAGTGTTTGACATCAAAGCTACTGCTCCTACCGTGTCTCCTTCCTGAGTCGGTGACTCCCACTGCATTGCTACACAGAAGTTTCCTCTACACAACCCAGTCTTACGGCATTTCGTGCTATAGTTACAACATTTAATCTATTGATTCGTGTTCACCAACACGATTTTCCACTTTTTTCGTGTCACACAGAACGATTTTAAAAGCAATGTATTTCTATTGGTAGTGTGTTTCGTGCCTGCAACAAGTCTTTTTGTCCGGTTGGGTCTTGGAAGACCGGAAGATGTGGGGTTCATAAAAACATGTTCTTACTCAATATCAAGCCACGATTATTGTTTTTACTTTAAATCGTATAATGTCGGACTTTTTTTGCCATCCGCGAGGAAAAGAAACGGGGCTCAGAGCCTCAGAATACTGAAATCTGTATTTTTAAAATCTTTTTTCCCTTCTAATTTGTTATTCTTTTCTAAATAACACACTGTTATTTACTCACCAATAACATACAATCATCCTTGTTTTTATTTATTTGTTTAATTCTATAATCTCTGGCTTTTTTGCCATCCGTCAGGAAGTGAATTTCAAAATAAAGTAACCGGAAACAGACGTAGGCCTATAAGGGATATTTCGAGCATCATTGCGATACACACCCAATGAACTGATTACCCAAGATCCTCAGCTATGGTTTAAGCCCGGTGATTGGATGTTTTAGCCGCAATGCACGTTGGGATATGATGTGCAATATGAAATCCGAAAAACATTTCGGAGTTTAGGATGGCTGAAGACACTACACTACCCATAATCCTCAGCTATCGTTTGGGACTACAGTCCCTTTGCTTGACAAACAGTTAGAAATTAAAATCAATGTTTTGATAGCATAATGTAGCTTAAACATACCGTCAGTTTAAATGCTATTTTATTCTGGAAAAAACCGGAAGTTCTCAATACCATGCTTTTATTCTGAAAATCCTTCATCTCCGGTTAGCATTTAGCATGTGGCTAATATATCATTTCCTATAGATGTGAATTTAGCAGCGAAATGACATGGAGTGATGCACACGAAACCTACTGATTTAACACTACAACTAATTGAACCAAGAGATTATTATTGCTGAATATTAAATGAAGGTACAGTTTATTTGAATACGTTATTGTTTACAGACGTGGTTAGCATGTGACAACATCTGGAACTACCGGAAACCAAAATGCTGTGAAGTATTTCCTGTATTTTTTAGAGTGTTGATTTCAGCGTTTGAAATGTATTTAGATGAAAAGTCATGAAAGAGATTAGGAGGAGAAGAGGCGTGTCTAGTTATACAATGAATGTAAAATGTCGAAATCCTCCGTTTAACGCAATATCGGACACAGAAGAACGAGGGGGAAGTCTCCTACGTCACCACAGCCCCTAGAGAGGAGGAGGAGCAAACAGCCAGCAAGCGGGAAGGACGAATGCTTGTGAGGTCTCTTCTGCACGGCCACCACTGGGAGAGGAAGCTGCAGCCTGTCTCTCCTGACTGAACAATCTCCTGCTTGTAACATTACCGCACCTATTTTTTTATTAAAGTACAATTTGAACCTTCTCAGAGACTCCATTTAGTCTCCTTTTTAAAGCCTCTCTCCTGGACGCGAGAATAACGAACATAGAACATAGGTGACCCTGACGTGATTCTCGTTGAACCGGGAGAGACTACAACCAGCTTTTTTCTGGAGACGCGGCATCCGTTCAGACACACAACGAGCTCGTATCAACTAGGTAAGAAGAAGCCTGTTATATCGAATTCTTCAATAGTTTATGCAGGACAACGTTAGGTCTGTGTGTTTGACGGCGGCCAGCGGATCCTGAAAATAGCTGTGCATTTAATGTTAAAACAGCCTAAATTCATAAACATTGTTATCCAATAACACGTGGCGTTGCTTTGTCACAAGCAGGGTGAGTTCAAATGTCTTTTAACCCTGCATGCTATTAATTTGTGTGTGTGTTGTATTTTAAATATAAATGTGTGTGGTCATTGTACTTCGGGTAGGTGTCTTGTTGCGTTTTCATGTAGGTGTCTCTTGTTACATTAGTAGTTAGTTAGCCTATGACGTAAGGATATATAAGTCCATTTAACGATTTTTGTTAAGATCTATGAGACATAGCGAATTGGTTAAGCACCGAGTAAATGAAAACCAACAAGGTATAGCGAATCAACGCAGGGTTGAGTAACTGAAGACAGTGCTAGTCGAAAACAGCTGAGAACTGTTTTAAAAAAGTCCTTTTCGAGGAAAACGGCTTGATTAAGGTGTAAGCCTTTATCAGTGGTCATACTGTTCTATTTTCAACCAAGATATTGCGGGTGGAATACGGTATTTGGGGTTTCAGCAGCATTACGTTAAATTGACGACGGTCATTTAATAGTCGCTGATAGGTCTCCATATTACTCCCACCTAACGTGTCTAAATAGCAACAGTTAACCAATAGTGGACTATAAAGTCAAATGTTACGTTTATGGCGTTTATGGCTTATGCGTAAGGGTTCCTAACTTTAAGTGATGATATCAATAAGATAAAGCCCATTTTTCATAATAAACTAGATAGAAATGTTATTTTAAACTACAGTGTTGTTTTGTGTTGAATTTTCTAGACTAAAGATCACCCCGCCATTATTTCAACTCCCCTGTGAGAGCCACGAGGTGTGTTTTCAAATCCCTTTGTTCTTCAGGTTAAAGGTTGGAAAATCAGTTGCCATCTTGTCTTGCCCTCATGTTGAAATTAAGCCACACGGCAGTCACCATTTCGTGAAATGCTAATTGAAAGTACTCTGTTTGTTTTTACACACTGTTATGGAAATCTTAGACCTAGTCAATACTGTGGAGATACACGAATCAGAATGATCAAACAATAAATGGTGAAACAAACAGAGTTGTCTTTCTTGTTATTTATTTGAAGCTTCAAAGACACAGGTCTCACAGAGTATAGGATAGTCTACAGGAGTGTGCGCAATAGTCACAAAATAGCAAAGCTTATATACAAGAAAGGGCGGGCAGACAGAGTTTCCTCAGAAATCTGCTTTCACACGCATGTCTCATCTCATATTGTTATGGGAGTCCACAACTTTGTGTGAAGAGGAGTAGTTTCAACATAGTCTGCCAAATCAGCTCTGTGGCCTTGAAGCGCTTGGGAATAAAAACCCTCATTATGCAGAGAAAACAGCACATATCAGGAAATGGTGCAGTAGTGACAATGCTCTTAGAAGCATTTGGTTTAATCATATAAGGTAACATAATAAATTGCCACTACAACACTCAGTCCCACTCACACGAGGCTAGGCACTCCATTTTGAGAAGGACAAATCATATTTCTTGGCAGAGTTGGAACTATAAAATAGACAGGTTATCTTACCGTGGGAAGTTTGGTATTTGTAGGGATCTGATTTTGGAAGTTTTTTCTGCTTGCAAATGTGTATTGGCGGTTTTTTGAAATATTCTTGTTTGCAAATGTGTTTTGGCGGTTATGTGCTGTGTTGTTTAACCATAGTCTAATTTTCTTCCCATTTTTAAGATATTTTTAAGGAAAATAAGCTCCTTGTTAAAAAGAGGTCAGTTTTGCAACAGCTATCCCTAGTGGATTGAGCTGGAAATTACAACAGCGCACTCTGCTGGTAATACAGAATTATTACACAGATATAGGAAACACCTCTTAGGGTAAGATACACTGACATTCTGAAGTTTAATTTTAAGTGTATGAATGAACACATACTTCATCGCCAAGATAGCATTTCAAAGTGGTTTCTAATTAAAAGATGAGAAACTTTACATAATAGTCTTTCGAACTACACTGTAGAATATTCAAACACCAATTTATTGAAGCTAACACAAGTTATGACATGTGCATCATTTCATACACTTCGGTATGCACTGTACACACTGGATTTAGATTTTCACCAGATTTCTATTTTTCATATTTCAAAAGTCAAAACCATACACTGTAGAATTTTTATTTTTAACATTTCAGATTTTCAAATTTGCATACTTTTTATCTTTTAAATTACTTTATCAATATTTTACAAAAAACTTAGATCATTAAAAAAATAAAAATCTATAATTTATTAAAAATATTGAAAACTTTAAAAAAAAATAAAAAAAAGATTTAAAGTTAAGTTTGGATGAAGTAGGATATTATTTATCAGGAACGAAGGTGCTAGTCAGAGGATTGGTGCTTCATCTTTGATAACTTAATAATTCCATTCACCTATTTAAGAAACATGTCACCAAAAGACACCGTAGCTTGTAGGAACAAGACAAGGAGAAGGGAGGGGAAACTTCCAGAGAAGGCAGGGCAGACACCTCCAACAATTCAAGCTCAGGAAGAACCAGAGAATGCAGGGCAGACACCTCAAACAGTTAAATCTCAGATAGTGCCAGAGAATCAGATGCAGAACCAACAACCAGGAGGTTTCCAAGGAGGCACAGGCAGAAGACGTTTATGGTTTGAGGGATGTTACCATTGCAGCCAAATGGGCCATTGGACCAGAGATTGCCCGCAACTACTAAGGCAACACCCACCACATGCAGGGCCGGCCCTTGGCATAGGCAGTATAGGCGAATGCCAAGGGCGCATCAACTATGGGGGGCGCCACAAATTGAAAAAAAAAAGAAAAAAAAGTTAGAAATTTAAAAAATATTATATTTTTTATTTCATAAGAACACAATTTCCCGATTTTGGATCAACAAAGTACATCTTATTATTTTATACTAACAGAACTACGCCTATATTGCGTACAGCGCCCATAAACTATGGCACCCCCCCCCCCCCCAAATCAAGTTGAACCGCCCCAGCCCCAGTAAAAAACAGAGGTTTATGTGAAATAGTTCATTTTTGGAAATAATGGTTTTACGAAACATACTACCAATAGAAATTGTTATATAGAAATGTTTTAATCGTTCTGTGTGACACGAAAAAAAGGGGAAAATTGTGTTGGTGAACACGAATCAATAGATTAAATGTTGTGACTATAACACGAAATGCCGTGAGACTGGGTTGGTATATCACGCAGTCTGTCTTCTGGTTGCCTCTTTTGAATGACGAATACACACTACCGCCGCCTGCTGGTAAGGAGAGTTATTGCGACTCACGCATGCGCAGTGCGTACGTGCTACTTGGCCGTCGGCTGAAGTCTTTGCGGTGTGTTCCAGTGCGACTGTTTGGCCAAGGAGACGTGAGGCGACACAACAGTCGGGTCCGTCGGGACGTGTTCTTTCGTGTCAGTTTGGTGTGTAGCAGCCTTAACAACAGCTCTATCAGCAGCTCCCCTGCTTCTGTCCGGAGGTCATCACCAACTACAATCCTAAAGCAGTTCCAAATACCGGGGAATAAATGTTTTGTAGATACTGTGATCTGTGAGGTGTAATTCAGTAATCAAACTGAGGTATTCAATTGTTGAAATTGCTCTTATTTTTCTTGTGAAGTTGTTCCTAATGTTTTGTAAAAATATAGTTAATTAAATGTGAACATTTTTAGAATGTAATTTTTGCACTAAAACAAAGGGAAGGAGTTGTTATTATGATATTATTTTTACTGGTCGGGCCCACTTGAGATCAGATGTGGCTGTATGTGACCCTGTAACTAAAATCAGTTTAACGCCCCTGATCTGAACATGTTACAAACACACCGTGGTTGGTTAGATAAAAGCACACAGACACATCAAACACACAGACAGTAGGCAGTGCTTTTTCCATCAGTCATTGCACATGTCTGTAATAATGTATGATACAAGTGGTCACTCACATTTGGAGATACATTCTAATGCCACATGTAAACTGATGAGCTCAAGGCCCGGTCCATCAAGACAATCCTCCCCCCAGGCTGTAGGCAGAGGGGGAAGAAGTACTCTTGGAGGAAGATCTTGTACTTGAGTAAAATTAGAAGTACTAAAGTGTAGGAATACTCTGTTACAAGTAAAAGTCCTGCATTCAAAATGTAAGTTAAGTAAAAGTAGAAAAAGTATTATCATCAAAATATAGTTAAAGTAAAAGTAGTCATTGTGCAGATTGGTCCATTTCAGAATAATATATATAACCGCTTTCACACCAAGTACTTCGCCGTACTTAGTTCCCAGCACTTATGGCGCATATCCACTGCAGGGCCTCGCACGGTTTAGTACGGTATAGTTAGGCCTTGGTAGGCCAGGCTCACTTTATGCTGCGTTTCCACAGAAAACCACAGAAAACCAACATCAGCCGTTACCTGTTAGCCCTCAGAGCTCACAGCTCCTCATATCTGTTCAGAAACTAGACAAAAGTTAAACAAGTACAAACCACAGACTGTCTGTCATGGCGAATACAGTCGCTGGTTTATTTATGTCTGTAGGCCGTTGTTTGTGTGGACGGTCTGAGCATATACTGCGTTAGCTTAGCCGACCTCCATTCAGAAAACACGCATTTTAAAAGGTTGTCTGTCTGCAGACTTGTCAAAGCATTAATTCATGGTTTTTACTAACCGGTATCATTATGTTGTTACTTCGGCATCATTTTGAAACGTGTATTACAATTAAATCACGGTAAAATATGTTCATTTTGTTGTAGTTGTAGCCCCCTTGCCAGCGATTCTCTCACTAGTTTAGCATATTCAGCCAGATTGTTGGCCTTGAAAGAACCTGGATTTTGGAGAGCAAGAAAAACTGTGAAACAGTACCCGTTAGCCGGTACTACCCCTAGTGGAAACGCAACCAAAAACGGGCCATGTTTGGCACGGCACGCTTAAGCCGCGCTCCACGCTGTAGTGGAAAAGAGAAGATCGTGTTCACACCGGAATAAGTTCCTGAGGGAAGATTACGCAAATGAAGCCGCTGACGTCACTTCTTCTTCTTCTGCTTTGGGTTTACTGGCAGGCCGCAAACCACTTCACGGCGTATACTGCCACCCGAAGTCCCCGGCCGGATGTCCCCGGAGTTGGGACTCCCAGCAGCTTCTACTGAAGCCTTCCGAATAAATCGCCAGAACGCCGACACCTCCTCATCACTCCACCGCTCCCATGTTTTTTTGTTGTGTTGCCATAAGTTAGTCTCTCTCCGTTGGTGCGCTGGGCTAATGCTAATGCCAGCAAATACAATGGCGGCTTCACAAAACTTTTCAGAGTTTTACGGGGCGTGGTTTGCAATTCGCCCAGCCAATCAGAAATTGGAACTTTTTTCTCCCCAGGAAAGTACCTGCTCTCTAGCAGGGACTGAAAAGGGGGGGGAAAGTTCTCTGAACACAAAATCCCAGGAACTATCGGAACTAAAAGGGAAAAGTACAGGGAAAAGTACTCCGGTGTGAAAGCGCCGATATGTTTTATAATGATTGATCATTAAAGTCAGTGCTTGAATTGGGCCGGTACTCACCGGTACGCATTACCGGGACTTCTGATTTGTACCCATCTGGTACCGTTACTTCTTACTGAGTACCGGCACGGTGCCGGTATGGCGGTACTCAGTAGATGCGTCATGACGGCGGCCGGCAAGGTTCCGGTGGCGGCGAGGTTCCGGCGGCGGCGAGGTGCCGGCGGCTTATAAGGTGTGATTTGTGCCAAAGAACAGATAACTAAGCTGACTGAGCGGAGAACTAACGTGTCAATGTGCGCCAACGCCTCCATCAATTTTGAATGGGTTGACGTAGAATACAGGCGACGTCACGACGATGTTAGACGTCACGGCGACGTATCATAGGTGCGCTCAAAGTAAGCGTTCACGTGGCGGCGGCGTAGCTTAGAAAGCACTATCTTAGATATGCGTTTTGATAACGTACGTGTGGATATGCGCGTGAATAACGTAGGCCTACGTGTGGATAAGCGTGTGAATAACGTATGTCTCGCCTCCGTTAGCATTGTATAGCATTATCCTAGCATTATATTTTTCAAATGATTCCGCTCCTACAGTAGTTTGGAGAGTGTTACAGGTAAACGTTTTAATCGGCACAGTATTGGTGTCACTCTCGCTCGCGAACAGCTGATCGCTGCACTGAGCTGTCCCTCCCTCAAGGGGGGGGTGTGTGTGTGGTGTGTGTGTGTGTGTGTGTGTGTGGTGTGTGTGTGTGTGTGTGTGTGTGTGTGTGTGTGTGTGTGTGTGTGTGTGTGGTGTGTGTGTGTGTGTGTGTGTGTGTGTGTGTGTGTGTGTGTGTGTGTGTGTGTGTGTGTGTGTGTGTGTGTGTGTGTGTGTGTGTGTGTGTGTGTGTGTGTGTGTGTGTGTGTGTGTGTGTGTGTGTGTGTGTGTGTGTGTGTGTGTGTGTGTGTGTGTGTGTGTGTGTGTGTGTGTGTGTGGTCCAGTGGTGGTTCTAGACCAATTTGAGTGGGGGGGCCAGGCTGGGTCCAGTTATTTTCCGAGGGGGGCCCAATAAATGCAGGACGAAAAAGACAAAGACAGTATGAAGTAATTGCGCATAAGAAAACAATGCAATACAGTTATTGGTATTTGTTTCAGTACACATATTTATTTCAGATACTTATAGTTACAGTTTTTACGCTCTAATGCAGGGGTCTCCAACCTTTTTTAGGATGAGAGCTACTTTCAAAAAATAAAACGAGTCGTGAGCTACTTTTACTCCTCTTTTTGTTGTTTTTTGCAGTGTATATATTTAGCACATTTTAACATTATGATATGCTTACCTTTAACCTTTGTGTGCTGTTTGGGTCTGTGGGACCCGTTTGCAGTGTTACTGTTTACAAAAAGAAAATTGATTTAATTTAATTATTTTAACCTGCTTTATTTTGGGGTGTACCTCACATCCTCTGGTCCACTCCTCACATCCTCTAGAGGGGTCCGGGGGCATGCTCCCCCGGGAAGATGTGTTTTTTTAAATGTTGAAGTTAAATGCATCAATCTGGTGCACTTTGAGCACAAAATGAATATATGGATACAGCTCTCAACACTCAGATGAAAGGGAGCTGTATACTTTTCAATAATCCAAACATCTTTAGAATATGATCACAACCAATAACAAATCATTTAAACTGGTGTATTCTTATCTTATGTTACCTAGTTAGCATTCTTTCTTTTTATGTATGCATATTTTACTAATCACTCCCCTTTTAAACTGTTTTTAATTTTTGTTACTGTCCTATAGTACACATTGGAATGATTTCTTACATTATTTTTTACAACTATATGAAATAGATAAAGGTGTGCTCTCTCTAATGGGTCCGACTAGAATTTCAAATATCGGTAGTTCCACCTATTCCGTCAGCCAAGAAATAGTTTAATCATAAACTTTTTTTTTTCATGTGTTTTTCATTGTGTTGATAGTGAGGGTAGACAATCACTTTTTTGACAAGACAGTATGACGGCCATCTTGGTGACGTGTGTTGTTGTGAGAGTCTGTGAGACCAGAGATGTAGTTCATTGAGCGTTTCACACAAAAAGCGTGTTACTTCACAGTTTTACGACACATTTTTCTTTTTTTGACAAACATCGTATGTGTAATTCGTGGCACAATTCAAACGGGATCGAAAGATAATCTTTCTCTCTCCATTGACTTCAATACATAATTTTTCCGAAATAAGGTCCCATGGAGCTCCCCCGGAAGGGGAGGGACTTCGCCACTCTATAGAGAGGCGAAGTCACGCCCATCTACTTCCGGTCCATGGGACCCCGGAAGCGAAAAATTAAACATTGAATTCAATGGAGAGAGAAAACGTATCTTTTGATCCCGTTTGAATTGTGCCACGAACTACACATATGATGTTTGTCAATCTTAAACAATCATTTCCATGTCAAAAAAGTCACATTTTGTCGTAAAACTGTTGAAATATAAGACTGAAAAATACGCGACTACAAATCCCATTCTGGGTCGCGTAAGTGATGTCACCGGCGATAATGCTCCAAGTGGTTGGTTCACTTTTACAAGATGCCGGTGTGCTTTGTACCAGGTTGTAATCACAAAAGTGATCATACCACTTGCTCGTTCTATCGCTTCCCGTCTGATGAAAGGACCAGGAGTCGCTGGATCAGACATATCAGGTAATATCATAGGTAATATACATGTTGTGCATGGAACATAGTCAAGTTAGCTACCTAGCTAGTAGCGACGAGTAGCGAGCACGTTAGTTAGCATTACATTACTTAGCCTTGTCATTTTTAGTAGCCTTACCATGAAGTTATTATTTTATTACATGAAGTAAACCAAAATGTTAAACAGTAACCAAACATGATGGTAAGTATTTCGTGAAACTTTTGAAGAGTAGCCTACTGCGCCCTCCACCGGGTGCAGATTTACAAATCTCAACCTGTCGTACAATGGACAGCTTCCCCCCCCCATCTATGTATATACTCGCATTTTAGACTCTGTTACTAACTGTATATCTGTAGACTTGGTATGTCTTAAATGTCCGGTTAGGATGTATTAGAACGAAATCTAAAATGGAAATTGTAAATAAGCAATCTGTATGTAAAAAAACCACCTGTATGTAAATTATAAATAAGCCATCTGTATGTCAAATATGTCTTATATGTCTTAAATGATGTGATGAATTGGAAATGGGGGACCCTGATGTAAACAAGACGAAAGTCTTTCTCTGGTCTGCATCCCCTTAACAATTGTATGTTTTGAGCTGTACTGTACTGTACCCAATATACAAGCTGTTAATAAACTTTTCAATCAATCAATCAATCAATCAATGCTAAGGAAGCAGTTCAGGGAGAGTCGAAGGCAGGCATGGAGCTTTGCATGACATTCTTCTGGACGTGTTTCATTGTGATGACAGTGAGGGTGAGTCAATCTGTTTGTTGGAAAGACAGTCGTTGTGTGCTTATTGAGAGAAAATTGTTAGAAGAGATAATTATTCAAAGTGTTACTTTAAAGTGTTGTTACTGACCTTTTTCTCTTTTATTTTCTTTACCTCACCTGTAACTGCTGAGACCCTGAGGAGCATGCACACTGACCTGCTCTGGCAACCTGATTTCCACTGTACGTAATAGTATTTGGTTATGGTATATTATTTATATACATCAAAGGTACAATGCACCCCCCAGAGACACACATGTATTGAGTGTGATATTTTGCATAGGTCATGTGAAATCATCTTTACATACTAGAAAACTGTAGGAGCGGCAACTTGTTTTGAAATAGAAATTTTAATATCCGATAATAAAGTTGATCTGTTTTCTTTATTCTTCTCTCTTCCCAGCTCCATCCATCACCATTCTCTGTTCCTGCAGGTCCTGCTTGCTAATCAATGCTCATATGTTTTTACACAATTACAAATAAAGTCAATGTATTGTATGACATGAAGTTGTGCTTCATTCGGAGTCAATAATAAATTCATTCTGCCTTCATTCATTCTGCCTTCAACTGCACAATGATTGTGGACTGCACCGACATCCATGTAGCTGCCCCCCAGTAAGATGAACCAAGCAAAGAGGGTCACCATCATGCCCAAGGACATCCAGCTGGCTCGCCGCATCCGCGGAGAGAGGGCTTAGACTGACCTGAGACCAGCACACCCAAACACAACGGCTCTTTTAAGAGCCACCTACAGTTTCAAAGAGTTGCAATCCTACGTTATTATAATGATTAAACTGGTTCCTGTATCACTTAGTTTACTGAACCGTGATGAATGAAATAAATTAGTGAGGTAGTGGTTTACTGAAGTTACAAAGACATTAATATATGAGTAACAGGTCAGTGTAAACACAAGCTTCTGTCAATTATGGATCATTCAAACTATTTATATAAAAATATGTAATAAAGTTCTAAAACAAGTATTCGGTATATTCCTTGATAGCTTTTGGAGAAGGTTGTTTTTAAGTTTACTAAAATCTATCGTTTCAACTGTTTCACTTTATAAAAAGGGAACAGGTGAGTAGAGCATCATTGAGTTTCTTATTCTGTCAGTAAATTATCCAAATGAAATGTTTTTCATTATTTTAGTCAACCCTAAACAAATTGATTGTACCTTTTAATGATGACCTTACATGGTCGGCAAAGTTAAATTAACTTCAGAAAATCAAATCTGTTCTGAGAAAAAACTAATAAATGTTTAAAAATAGGAACTTGCCATCCCACTGAAAAACAGTCCGTAGAGATTTAAAGGCGTAGTTGTAGTTCAGTCCAACGTTTCATTTGGATTCATTTGACAACAGTCAACTATTTTCATAAAGAATATATATATTTTTCAAAGTCAACTTTATTGTCAATCTTACTCAGTTTGTGTTTATAGACAGAGATCAAAAAGACGTTTAAATAAAATTATACAATTTACAGATATGTATACAAATATATATATCCTATATACACCATCATGTATAATGATGGTGTATGATGTAGAAGGAAGTGTGGTAGATAACAAGTAAGGCCCAATCCCAAACCACTCCCTCGACCCTACCCCTCCGTGATGGAGTGAACTCCGTCTGTAGCCACACTCGCAGCTCAACGAGGCTCCCTCCTGTCAGATGGAGGGAGTAAATACAGCAGCAAGCTTTGGGACGGCCTCCCCTCTCTCCGGCAGAAACAGGAAATGCCGTAACTGTATGTAACAACGGTTTCAAATCAGCATCTCTTAGACAAAAAATGTAAATTAATAACTCAAATAAAACTCCAAACATCTTTCATTGTGTTACTTTTTTGTAAAGCTCTTTTAGTTTTAAACCTGATGTTTATAAGCTTCTTAGTTTTTGCAACAGTCTGTAAATATACACAACTTTATAATAAAATGCACACATTTACCTTTTTCTAGACTAAACACAGGTATGATCCTAAGTTAAAACATATGAGGTTATCATGAGGTTGTTAACATCGCAATTTATCAGTGGATGTTTGCTGGAACTACTTGTAAACAGCGTGTTTCCTGACGGACACACACAGCGTTGAGACCGGTCAGGTAGAGACCGGTCTCAAGTCAGCACCGCTGCAGACTCGTTGTTTGAGGGCTTGATAGCCCACTCCCCCTCCACACCGCTCCACACTCGTTGGTTTGGAACAGCCCTCAATATGGCGGACCCTCCGCGTGAACGCGCAAACGGAGGGGTAGGGTGTAGGGGGCGGTTTGGGAATGGGCCTAAATATAGAGTTACATACAGATCCATGTTACAGCAAAAGATGGAATAACTAAGAAGCACGCAGTATAATAATAATTACATGCAACAATTAAATAACTGCTCAGCATCTCCACCACAATCCCAATCTGCTGTGTCCTGTTATCCTCCCCTCTGCATAACACCCCATCACACATACCAAACACAACGCAGAGTCCGAGGGTGTTAAGAGTATGTTTATTTAAAGTCCTCCTCTCTACTGGCCAACACAGGGAGCATATGCTGGGTGTAGAAGTTCTCCAGGAGGAGGAGATTTCCATGCCATGCAGGGTCTTTGGGGATGGGGATGATGATCGCCTCCTTCGTGGTCCACACAACAAAGTAGCAGAGACTCCGATCTGTGATGTGCAGCTGCCCTTGGACCTGGTGCCAGTATGGGTGATTCTCCTTGAGAATATATGACCCACCCTCCTCACGAAGACAGAAGGATGGTAACTGGACTGCCTCCGCGATGGTCATGTTCCTCTGGCTGTGTGGACACTTCACCTCCAGCAGGGCAGATGGCTGCACAAGTCCATCGGGTGATGCTCCCAAAACACCCGACTCACTCACAAAGAGACCAGACTCGATTCTAACACTGTCACTTGATAGGCTTCCACAAAAGCCTTCACCCCTTCGGCCTCGTTTACAACCCCCCAGTTGACAGTTGGCGATGTCTCTGGCCAGTGGGTTGTATGTCTCCTCTCGCTGTTGGTAAAGTTGAGACACCGGCTGGACTACTTTTTAAGTGCCAGGCTTCCTCCACTGGCACTCAACATCTGTGGAGCTGATCTGCCACATGGCAAATATTGCCAATGCTGCAGCGTGGCTGCATTTATACATCCCCTGTGCACAATCACAGACAGCGCTCTGCATCGCGCCATCGTCTCCCATGCAGATCTGTAAATATAAAGTAAGTACCATTTGTTAGCATGCTATAATAGATTGAATGAGCAATAATACAAGGATGGTCCGGATCTGGGGGTGGGAGGGTTTATTTTTCCATAGTTTTGTCCTCTTGTCTGATTGTTGTTATAGTTTGTTTTTTCTGTATTTTTTGTAATTTGTGTTGTATTGGTTGTGATTGTACATTGTATTTTTCTAAATGTGTATGAATACATTTTTGAAAAACATTTGATCAACAATAAAAAAGGATTTGGTCAGGATCTAGACTCAGTGTGTAGTTTATTAATTAATCAATGCTCTCTACATTAGGAAAACACATACCAGTGTACCAGAGGGAGTCACACACAGCTGTGCCTAGATAACCAAAATCCTTGAATCTACACACAGCAAATAAACTCAAATGACACAACGAGAAAAAGGAGATCACACATACAGTATAGTCGATATAAAACTGGCCGCTTCAATCTGAAGAGCAACTAAAACAAAACACGGGAGTGTACCTTGTTCTTGTGAACACTAATGTTATCCACAGCATACACAGAGACCACGAATTTCTTAAGGAGAAAACTAGTTACTAAAACAAAACACGTTAGTGTACCTTGTTAGCTAATGTTAGCTAGCTGACATTAACGTTACACATTGCACTCATATTACTCACTGAAACCTTGTAAAGCCGGTCCCGCTGCTCTTACAGAACCGACTAACTCCCCTTTCGTGTATGTACAGCTCTCAACATGCCCAGACTTGTAGTGATGTTCACCTCGTTTTATACTTTTTGCCTCATTCTGAAAGAAACAGGTGATATTTGCAAACGTGACGGCCGTCTTTGTGATGGTGACGCGTTTTGTGCGAGACCAGAGACCTGTAGTTCACTGAGCGGTTTCACACAAAAAAATGTGTAACTTCACAGTTTTACGACACATTTTTATTTTTTTGACTTGCAAAATGTTCTTTTAAATTGACAAACATCATATGTGTCATTCGTGACACAATTCAAACGGGATCAAAAGATAACCTTTCTCTCTCCATTGACTTCAATGTATAATTTTACGCTTCCGGGGTCCCATGGAGGCTCCCGGAAGGGGAGGGACTTCGCCTCTCTATCGAAGTTGTTCAAAGTTGCACCGGTATGAGGCGCAGTGAGAACCACGCACCTGTCAGACTAGCGCAGTGGTTCTCAAACTTTTTCTGTCAGGCCCCCCCTTTGGAGAAAAAAAAAAAGTCGGGCCCCCCCCAACACACATAGTCAGGCTCAGTGGCGGCGCCAGAGACTTCTTTTGGGGGTGCTGTGGGGTAGCTTGACGTTTCATAGAGGGTGCTCAAACATTTAGGGTTTCCCATTAATGTACCGGTCGCTACAGTGGAATTTTCTACTGCAACACTCCCCACGCATATACACAGTGTTCCCGCAACTGTTACAACGAAGGCTCGATAATCAGCTCACGGCATATAGGTGTAAGCAGGGGTAAAGTGCTATTTTTATAGGTGGTGTGTGGACACATTGAGAGCAAAATGAAGAGATCTATGGATACCTCTCAACACCCAGATGAAACGGAACTGTAAACAGATGTACTTTTTCTTTATGGATATTTTACAAATCACCCTTTTAAACTTTATTCTTTTTTTAATATCATATAGTATTTCATACCTGTTTTTCATTTATTCTCTTATTTTTGTATAACTATAATGATCATATAAACGTGTGCCTCGGAAATAATTGTTTACATTAATGGTGACCAAAACGTTTGAGACCCACTGAGATAACAATGAAAGAGTCCTTTAGTTCACTGAGTCTCTCAGTCTGACAGGAGAGGACTCTCCTCCACTTTGTTGTTGAAAAAACTCCTTATATCCGTTAGCGTAGCTCGCTAGCACCAGAAGCTAAGAACAACGATCTCCGGTACCGGTGTGCGCTCTCTCTCTCGCGCGCACACAAAATGGCTCGTTCCACACACACAGAGACCCAGACGTAATAGTACTGTACTGTATCATATTATTTTCGAATCAATAATTTTTCAAATTAAGATTTCTTTTTTTTTTTTTATCTTCTTTTTTTTTATATATAACCATTTTTCCTCCTGGTCTTTCGCGCCCCCCCTGGCATGCCTCTGCGCCCCCCAGGGGGGGCGCGCCCCACACTTTGAGAACCACTGGACTAGCGAATGGGCACATTTAAATTTCAGGAGAATAATGAAGATGTGACTGGTTGTTCCACTCCGTTTCTCACGAGACCATCCCGCTGCTGTTTACATTAGTGTGGACTGGACCGACTGAAACTGACGGCAAGGTTAATTATTGTGGAAGGATGGACCCCCAAATGTGCTAAAATCACTGATTTATGACGAAGCAGAATGTAAGTGAGCGAACATTATGAGCCACTTTTCTTTCTATATTGTAGCCTGATACAAACATAATAAATCACAAACATAATAAATCATTGGATAGTGTTTCTCAAATGAAGGGGGAAAATAATGAAATAAAGTAATGTATTAAGACTCGGTGAGAGTTATTACTTTCTTCCTTTACTTGGCATTCTTCAAAAATACGCAGACATTGCAGCACATCGTTTCAGGTCTTTGTACAGCCTCTCAGCAGCAGAGTAATGTGTCACATGGCAATGTATTTTAATTATTCATTATTGCATGGCTTTAAGTGTAGTGTGTTTTATACCTTTTTATTGTGTGATTTTACTCTGAAATGTGTTTGCCTTTTTAACTGGTTTTAACTTCCTGCTGCATGCTTTTATTTTTGAAATGTTTGGATTGGCCTTGCCATGCTGATTGACAATGAGTGACCACACCTGGAGCCAATGTACACACCTATAAAGGGAAGGAGAAGAGCAGCAGAGGACAGACGGAAACTGAGAGAGGCTGAAGGGCACAGCAGAGACGGAAACGGAGAGAGGCTGAAGGGCACAGCAGAGGCGGAGCGCACCAGGAGCAGAGACGGAAACTGGGACTGAGACTGAAGGAGACAGCAGAAGCAGAACGCACCAGGAGCAGAGGCACACGCAATAAAGGGATTAAAAGACACGGCAGTCCGAGAAGAGGGTCGACGGAGCACCTTTACAGCCCTGGAAAGACTGGTTTTGACAAAATACTTTTAAACCCTTTTAACATTCGAATTCTTTGTATTGTTTTAACTACGTTTAATTGTATTTTAACATAGTTTTAGACTATCTTTTTAATGAGATTATATTTTAGACAGCTCTGACTTTAGTTTTCTTAGTAAAGATGTTATGTTCTACTGAATAAATCATTGTGTTTTAAACTTAGTAGTTGGCTCCTTGATTACCCAGTTTTGCTCTCCACCTGATTTAAAAGAACCCTTTCCCTCTCCTTAAATTATTACCCCTCCCCCCCTCTTTTACAAATGTGTTGGTGAACTTTTGTTTCCTCCTGACAGCTCACTTAAAGGTATACTCAATTCAATTCAATAGCTTTATTAGCATGACCTCAGTTATATATAGTATTGCCAAAGCTCTGTATAGTTGCAACATCTATACTGTACAAAATATATATATATATATATATATATATATATATATATACTCCCCCTTGTGGCCAAAGGGGGACACAACTCTTGTCTTCAGATGTATGCTTGAGTGCAGCAAAATGTAGCTCAGTGACTATTTTGTCAACTAAACATCATAAAACAATACATATTTTAGTAAACGGGACATTATAATCTCTGCACATTAACTCTATATTTGCCTCCTAATGGTGGCAAAATGAAATAAAATAAACAATATATAGGGGTTGCTTCTTCTCTGAACTTCTATGTATATTGCATCCCTCCATATCAAATACACCATAAACAAATAGGCTACATAAAGTCGTGTTCACTGCAGCGATCTTTTTCACACACAAAACTATGAAAACTTGGTGATATAGAGTGGCGTTTTCTCCTGGAGACCAAGGGAAGACAGGCTTCTCCTGATTTTTCAGCCTTTGTTATCATTTTGATCATCAGAAATATATATTCTTGTCTGTGGTTGTTTTTGCGTTCAGCGCATTCAAGAGGTGTAACTTCATTTGAATACCAAAACTACATTGAAATAGAGTCTAGCTCGAACAGCAACTAAGTAGCTGTAACATTACTGGGTTATTTGGTGATAACTACCAAAGTAAAGTAACTGCAGACGTCACGTAGCTTCTCAAACGAGAGGGGAGGCGACGAGAGTGTCACGTTACTTCTCGCGGCATAGTTCACGGCATGGTAGGCGACGATCGACATGATTGGTTGCTCAGTGAGTTCGTTCTTTGGCACAAATCACACCTCATAAATCACACCTCATAGCGGCTTTGCCCGCCTCGCCCCCGGAGCAGCCGTATTCGTCGCCCCAAACACCGCCACCCCTCGGCGGCCCGCTAGTGCCAGAGGACCTCGACAAAACAGAGCCTGCCCAACTCGCCTGTATACAGTGGGGTAAGGCGCTCATTTTGCAGCTCATGGTTTAAAAACAGAGATTGGCTGGAATTTCCTGTAAAAAAGATGCCATCTTCTGCTATGCATGTAGACATTTCGCTTCAAATACATCTAACTCGGATGCCTTCACCACAATTGTACCAGAGTAGGGTACCAAACGCTGGCTCCTGGTACTCATCTGAGTAACTCACTAAAAATGAAATAGGCCTATAGTATACTATATGACAGTAAAACAAGAATCGAGTTTAAAAGGGGAGTGATTTGTAAAATATCCATAAAGAAAAAGTAAATCTGTTAACAGTTCTGTTTCAAATGGGTGTTGAGAGATGTATCCATAGATCTCTTCATGTTGTTCTCAAAGTGCACCAGATTGATGCTTTTTACTTCAATATTTAAAAAATAAATCTTCCCGGGGGAGCATATGCCCCCGGACCCCCTATAGAGGGTGTTAGGTCCACTCCCCACTTATAAAAATAGCACTTTACCCCTGCACCCCCTCTAATCTCAGATGCACCCTGAGTCATTTTGTTTACGTACAGTGAGCCTTTCTAAAATATACAGTAAAGAGACAAACCCACCAGCATTATAGGATATACTATGACTTTGAGCCAAATTCTTGTTTTTGGGCTGTATAAATAAATTGACTTGAAACAGTTGCTGATTTAGAGTACTGGCACCTTTTTTATTTCAATTCAAGCACTGATTAAAGTGTTATCAAAGCTGGTAAAGATGCAGCTAGTTTGAATGACTTTGTTGATTATATTTCACATCATTAATCCAAATCTGTGAAGTAACTAAAGGTATTAAATACATGTAGTGGAGTAAAAGCACCATTTACCTCTGAATTGAAGAGTAGAGAAGTAAAAAGTAGCAAAACATTGAAAAACTCAAGTAAAGTATGAGTACTTCAACATATCCTTGGACGTCATTTGGATTTGCCTCCTCCTACATTATTGCACATATTCTCTATTCATCATTCCGTGAATTTATGCACATTTATTTGACACTATATTGCACATTCCTACACAAACTGTTAAGCTCTTCCATTTTAAAACAGATACATTGTTCATATTTCTATGGTCATATTTGTTGTTTGTCTTATTTTTCACTAAATAAATGTGAATGTTAAACCTAGTTGAGATCAGACAGTTTTTGAAATGAAATGAAGTTTGAGCATCAGGTGGAGTTCCTAGAGAATCCACCAGAGGTCAGTGTGCACTTGTCCATCGGAACTCAGAATGATGAAATCTGAAGAATATTGTATTGGTTCCACTGAGATGAAAAGTCATCTGGAAATTACAAGGGTACATCAATGGAATTATACATTTATACATAATATCAAGGCACTGAGCTAAAGATATTGAAGGGGTGGGAGGGGGGCGTTACTGTGAGAGAGCCTCAAAAATCAACTAGAGTTACAGTGTTATCTCCTGAGAATGCTCATAATGCTCATCACACACACACACACACACACACACACACACACACACACACACACACACACACACACACACACACACACACACACACACACACACACACACACACACACCACACACACACACACACACACACCACACACACCACACACACACACACACACACACACACACACACACACACACACAGTTTTGAAGAGGAGAATAAAGGGGATAGAGTTACAGAGAGAGGTGAGATCATGCTGGATGGAGCTTTAAAGCAGAGGCTGCTCTCTTGAACTCTACAGGATGCAGTCAGCTGATGTAACACCAGCGACCATATTGGAGGTGGATTTCCTTAGATCTGTAGTCTGCTATTGACACTACATCTCCCGTTGACTACCTGTGTGAGTGTGAGCGAACAGACTATCTTCTGTTCTCTGACTGAAACCTCAGCACTCAACCCTCTGACTTAATGTGTTTAGTTCATGTTTGCGAGTTATTGCTAACCATAGCATTTGAGCATGGGACTCAATACAGTGTTACAGGAATGAGTCCTGAACCAAAAAATGAGTTACCATTTCTCAGCACTTCTAGTTCTGTCGCTTTGGAGCAGGCATGGGCAAACTAAGGCTCGCGGGCCATATACGGCCCATTGGGCTTTTTAATTCGGCCCGCCAAATATTGGTACAAAATGGTCCAAATTATAGTAAAGACCGCATTCATTTTGCCCTGCAATACCCGGCATTTCAGTGGATCCCACTAGATGGCACACTCTAGACACAATTGACCATTGCTGGAGTCTGCAGCTAAAGGCCCGGACACACCAAGCTGACACCAAATAACTGACACAGATGGACCCGACTGTTGCGTCGCCTCGCGTCTCTGCATTTTGGCCATGTGTCGCACTGGAACACACCGCAAAGACTTCAGCTGACGGCCAAGAAGCACGTACGAACTGCGCATGCGTGAGTGGCAATAACTCTCCTTACCAGCAAGCGGCGGTAGTGTGTATTCGTCATTCAAAAGAGGCAACAACCGGAAGACAGACTGCGTGATACACCGAGACAAGAAGAACAGACTGCGTGATATAAACAAACAACAAATAGCGTGTGCGTTCCATTTTCACTCTACAGCGAGAAGCTCATGAGGCTTTCCCGAACCTGTCGAGAGCTGGAGTTAAATGAAATTTCAGATTTGCCTTCTTAATAGTTTGTTTGGGTCCCTCACTTCCGTTTCGCTTCTCATGCACTGATTCGCTAGCTGAACAGCCAATCAGAGTGATTTATTTTGCCGACAGCCTTTGCCCGTCGAAAAAGGTGTCGGCACGGCTGAAAAGACACAACGGTGCGGGACACACCAATCTGAGTAGGGCGTGTCGACGCTCATCGTCGGCCTGACGCCCATCGACGGCCAAAATCGACTTGGTGTGTCCAGGCCTTAACAGGATGAAAGGTCTGTGGCAGACACACATACTCACACGTTTTGTTCAGCAGGATAGTCTCTACATATTAAAAGCACTTTTGTAATAGTTGAAATGTAAATGTAATTGCCAGAAGTAATAAGCTAACGTTAGACTTAAACCAACTACATCATGGTTGTGCTTCGCCACCTCTAACTTAAAGGCGGCTATTGTGTGATGATAAGTAGTCTCATTTAGCCACTTATTAGCAACAGCAGTTATAAAGACATTGACAATTGGGGTATTCCTGATTCATTTAAAACGTAAAAATATTGTAAGCTTGCAGACCTTAAAGGTCTCCTATTATACTATTTTTAGGCATATAAGCCTATTATATGTCTCAGATATATCAACATATATAAAAAGACATGTCTCTGAAGTGTTTTGTTCAAAATACCAAACATGTAGCCATGCCTCAGGCTCATACCCCTCTATTTCAGCCATGTTACTAAAGTGCTGATTCTGGGTCCGTAGCTTTAAAAAACAAATTCTACCGGCAGCATTCAAGCCTTATTTCTGAAACAGTATGGAGCTCAAAGGCTTTCTCTCTTGCAGGTTTACTACAAGGACAGTACTTTTTATATCCGGCTTCTTTACACATACTCTCTCCAGTACAGCGTTAGCTCTGAGTGTTAGCGATCTTTGCTAATGTAAACACAGACCATATTACTTCCAAAACACGTAGCTCGTCGTTTCTGATAGCGACGTTTCTGATAGGGCCAAAATCGCTGATGGGCGTCAGGCCGACGATGAGCATCGACACGCCCTACTCAGATTGGTGTGTCCCGCACCGTTGTGTCTTTTCAGCCGGGCCGACGCCTTTTCGGCCGAAAACCGGTCGGCCAAAGGCTGTCGGCAAAATAAATCACTCTGATTGGCTGTTCAGCTAGCGAATCAGTGCATGAGAAGCTAAACGGAAGTGAGGATCCAAACAAACTATTAAGAAGGCAAATCTGAGATTTCATTTAACTCCAGAGGCCTATGCTACGAAGCTGAATTTTCGCTTAGCGAACTAACTTCCTGGATTTCCGGTCCTACGACGCTGGTTCAC
The DNA here is from genome assembly GCF_902827175.1 of Gymnodraco acuticeps. Lineage (NCBI taxonomy): Eukaryota > Metazoa > Chordata > Actinopteri > Perciformes > Bathydraconidae > Gymnodraco > Gymnodraco acuticeps. Next base: position 76,264 of record NW_022992252.1, read on the forward strand.
TTCTTAGCGGGCTAGATAACTTATTCTGAACGGCTAGCCTGCTCCGGAGCAGGATAGGTTCCAGGATAAGAGATCAACTGTGCGGAGTTCTTCTTCTTCTTTGCTTTAATTTTGTGCTGTTGCTAATAAGTGGCTAAATGAGACTACTTATCATCACACAATAGCCGCATTTAAGTTAGAGGTGGCGAAGCGCAACCATGATGTAGTTGGTTTAAGTCTAACGTTAGCTTATTACTTCTGGCAATTGCATTTACATTTCAACTATTACAAAAGTGCTGTTAATATGTAGAAACTATCCTGCTGAACAAAACGTGTGAGTATGTGTGTCTGCCACAGACCTTTCATCCTGTTAAGGCCTGGACACACCAAGTCGATTTTGGCCGTCGATGGGCGTCAGGCCGACGATGAGCGTCAACACGCCCTACTCAGATTGGTGTGTCCCGCACCGTCGTGTCTTTTCAGCCGTGCCGACACCTTTTTCGACGGGCAAAGGCTGTCGGCAAAATAAATCACTCTGATTGGCTGTTCAGCTGGTTGTTGTGCTCCCTATCTCTGTTTCTTATCCTATATCTAATAGAACTGCTCGGGTCTTGATAGATTGAGTGGGGAAGTTCATGAGATCTTTCTAGAGGGTTATCAAGAATAACTTTTATCCAATGACCTTTTCCCTCTCTGTCTGTGTCTGTGTATTCTCTTGTTCCGATTAACCCAGCCAAATCTTTTTTCTTGTTTTGTATCTATATCTACGCCGGGATCCGGAGTCAAGGCTGATCCTCTTGCTGTAGTCCTGTGTTTTGGATCCTCTATCCTGAGTTCTGGATTAAGTCGTGGACTTCGGGTCGTGGCTGAACCTGTCTCTGCGGTCCTGCCTTGGGTCTCATCATGCTGCTTCCCTGATGGCTTCCACAGGATTGTAGCTGACATCGTCGTGGATTCATCTTCTTATTACAGACACATGCATTTCCTAACATTCGGTCTATATGCTGCAAAATGTATTATCTCTTCGATTTACACACGGCATCTATTGCAAGTCTGTCTGTCCTGGGAGAGGGATCCCTCCTCTGTTGCTCTCCCTGAGGTTTCTCCCATTTTTTCCCTTTAAACTGTGGGTTTTTCTCTGGAAGTTTTTCCTTGTACGATGTGAGGGTCTAAGGATAGAGGGTGTCATTTTTCTCATACTGATATTCTGAACAATCTGTGCTGTTGTATTTGCTGTAAAGTGTCTCTACTGTAGGCTATTTTTATTTTATGTACAGCACTTTGGCTCGACCAAAAATCGTTTATAAATGTGCTATATAAATAAAACTTGATTTGATTTGATTTAATGGCGAATTGCTTCCACTTGGAGCATATATCACCACCTACTGTTGATTTATTTAATGTCCATGTTAAATCCTTGTCCTCAGACCGTTTCAATAAGGATAAATCTATTACAGGTTGAGGTAGCAACAGGGCCGCCTCTCCCTACAGGCCAATCGCGCAGGGGGCCCCGCCCAGAGGGCCTCAGCTGCTGTGCACAGTTCTCCGCGCACCCCCCGCTGACACGCGAGAGTGAGGTGACAAGGGGAGCACGTCTGTAACCCGACACCGTTGCAATGAATCGACATCTGACCAATCACGGCTTTGATACGGCCACTTGTGCAGGTGAAGAGATGTCGGTGAAAAGACAGTTTCAGTCCGGCGCAAGCAAGAGGGGAAAAAAACAAAACATGAAGAAACTAGAGCCTCACTCGAAGGTGGGTTATTGTATGAGTCAAATGTACAACTTGCGAATGTTGCATACGTCAAATTGCCAATTGCCATATTAAAACATTTTTTCAAAATACGACTATTGGCTAAGACCAAGTCGTTTTTCTCTTTTAAAGACCTAGAAAGGGTTATTAATGCCTTTGTTACCTCGAGACTGGATTACTGCAACGCTCTGTATGTGGGTATGGATCAGGCCTCAATTAGACGCCTCCAGCTAGTTCAGAATGCAGCTGCACGTCTTGGATGTTTAAAGTTTAACTTCTTCATATGTCTAATATTATAGTTGACTTTTCATTCAGGAAGTATGACGCGCTGCGCTGTCAGTATGCGGCTTGTCCATGTTTGTGATTGGTCGATCGCTCGAAATACCGTCCCTCTGTGAACGCGCAACTAACTAGATAGGACAAAGCTGGCTTGAATTAACGAGTTGATAGCCAGCGTCGTAGGACAGTTAATCGAGAGCGGGTTTGTTTTGGATTAGGTCAACCGGATAACTCAAAACATATCCAGGATATGTTGAACTAGATTCGTAGTACAGGCCCCAGTTCTCGACACAGGTTCGGGAAAGCCCCGTGAGCTTCTCGCTGTAGAGTGAAAATGGAACGCACACGCTATTTGTTGTTTGTTTATATCACGCAGTCTGTTCTTCTTGTCTCGGTTAACACGCAATCTGTCTTCCGATTGTTGCCTCTTTTGAATGACGAATACACACTACCGCCACTTTCTGGTAAGGAGAGGTATTGCCACTCACGCATGCGCAGTTCGTACGTGCTTCTTGGCCGTCGGCTGAAGTCTTTGCGGTGTGTTCCAGTGCGAAACATGGCCAAGACGCAGAGACGTGAGGCGACACAACTGTCGGGGGTCCGTCTGCGTCAGTTATTTGGTGTCAGCTTGATGTGTCCGGGCCTTAGAAACATTCTAAGGCTGCAGGCTTCACAAATGAAATTCCATTCAACTCCATTGAGGTGAGGCATTCATTAAACATGAAAGTGCATATAGAGTTGTGTGATGTGAGTGCCCTTTGAGATCATGTTTAATGGCCGCTCATTCACATATCTACTGAGATATCCTGTTGTTCCGTCTGTACCTCCTGGTTCTCCCATGAACAGAGTTTTCAGGGGTGCAGAATCTGACCATCTTAATATATGTCAGGTGGGCCGCTGATGTGAATATCACCAGATGTGTCTGTGTGTATTAGCACTGTTTGAATGGGGGCCTCTCTGACTTATCCAATGCATGCTGGGATAAACCTCCAAAATAAAGGAATAAAGGATGTAAAGAAAGAAAGACATTTCATCTATGACCTTCCAGCAGACCAATAACATGAAGCCTTCCTGATTACCTCAGCGCCCCTGTGTGTGTGTGTGTGTGTGTGTGTGTGTGTGTGTGTGTGTGTGTGTGTGTGTGTGTGTGTGTGTGTGTGTATGTGTGTGTGTGTGTGTATGTGTGTGTATGTGTGTGTGTGTGTGTGTGTGTGTGTGTGTAGTGATGCAGATGATCCATGGATCTGTGGTTGATCTGCTCCACCCCTCCCCCTCCATACCTCCATGTTCTCCTCACACAGTCCTTGGTGGTGAGGGGGAGGGGAAAGTGGGAGGAAGGGGGGGGGTGTAGGTCATTAGGCAGCCGGGTGAAAATGAGAGCAGTAGTAGGAGCAGCACACACACACACACACACACACACACACACACACACACACACACACACACACACACACACACACACACACACACACACACACACACACACACACACACACACACACACACACACACACACACACACACACACACACACACACACACACACACACACCACACACACACACACACACACACACACACACACACACACACACACACACACACACACACACACACACACACACACACCACACACACACACACACACACACACACACACACACACACACACACACACACACACACACACACACACACACACACACACACACACACACACAGGGGAGCGTATCTTGGTCTGTTACTGGTACTGGGAAGTGTGAATTTCCAAGTTCCCGGTCAGAGATTTGAACCTGAAGACGATGTTCTGTCAGTTTGGAGAACATCATCAACCCAAACCTCAAAGTATAAGATGGCTGCATCAACTAGTGACAGCTGTATTAATATACTGTTTATCACTGCTTCTGTCCTATTTGTGTCTCATTTAATCAGTCATACACACATTATCATTCATCTTGTATCCGTGGACATATTGCTACAATGCAGGAAATATATGTAACGCATTGTTCATAATGGTTGGACTGGTAGCGCTTACAATACCTAACAAAGCTAACAGTTTTCTTGTTCCTGAAACGCGGTCAACTCGGGTGTGATGTCATTCCCATCTTTGAGTACTAATGTCTGTAAAGGTAAATTACTACAACATGTATCTATGGCTAGTGACATCATTGTATTTGATACTATGTCGACTATGTGCAGATATCTCCATTTTAACTTAAAGCTAGGAAACAAGCTTTTAACACATATGAAATCATCTAAACTGATTTGACCCTTCAATTATCTAATGCCACGACAGTTAGAAGAGCAACTCTCTAAAACTATGGTGCTCACCTGTTGTATAAAGAGTAAAATAACCAATAAAAGGTGTGTTTCAGGTCATAGAGTACTACTGTGTCAGTGGTGTTAACATGTTGATTTAGGAAGAAGTAGCTATAGACCTCTGTTTCCCGCTCTTAAGGCTACATTAGCTGCTATTAGCATAATAAACCCAAATATGCTAAGGGTATTAGATTTGCATTGTTGGCAATGTAGGGGCAAGAAAAGGGAGAAGAATGAACATTCTGTTATAAGAATGAGTTTCTGTGGTTCTGTTCTTCATGACATCAACTATGTTAAAGGTATTATTGATAAAAAAAATAGTGTGGACCATTAATTTAGGAAAATAGTACAAAAAAAGCTTTTATAAATGTGCAGAATAAATGCAACACTTTTCCTAAAGTCACGTTATCATTATTTTTGTAATGTTGTTGGATCCAAAATGAAGATTTTGTTGCGCTATATGATATATCTAACGTGTGGTTGCCGCCAGGGTTGGAGGCACGTTGTCGTCAGCAATCAAGAGTCTTAGTAATCGCCAGTTAGCGTGAAGAAAGGAAGAAGTAGTTTGTAAGCTAACTGGGAGTTTATGCTGACACAATGCAGTGACAACCAGTGTTGTGATGTAAACACAACGCCAAACTTTACATGACATGTTACTTGTTAGACGCTTTCATCCAAAGCAACTTCCATACTCAATACTGTGGGCAATCCCCACAGGAGCAATTTGGGGTGAAGTGTCTCAGGGACACAACGACATGCTGACTGCAGTGGGGTTTGATTCGAAGTCCAGCACACTATCCACTGAGCCACAGCCTCCCTCCCTTTAACTTTTCAAGAGTTCCATGCTAAATCAATGGTGACCCTTTTATACGTCCAGGATTCACATTAAGTCTGCCGGTGCTGTTCTTTAACCCGATGCAGCCATGATGGACTGCAAAGTGAAAACACACTATAAGTAATGTTGGAGCTTTATATTGATTCATATTATTTAATAGTTAAACGTGTAAATGTCTTGCTGTTATTGTTTACTGTAAATGTACCTTTTTTTCTGTAATTTAAGTTAATTGAAGTAATTTGTTATGCTTTTAGCTTTGGGCAGCTGGTGATTATATATTGGAGACAGGTGGAGGTGGGATTAGCACAGCAATATAGGCATTTACCAGCAGGACCAAGTAAAGCCATGGGGAAGGCTACAGGGCAAGATAAAAGAAACCGCTCATTGTATTTTGATGCCTCAGCGGCAGTTTGATTTTGAGTAAAATGTTCTGTTTTATTTCTTAGATTTTCGCTGCTACAAGTAATATTTAGCGATTTGCCCTTTTTATCTGCTTTGCTGAATATTCAATTCAAAGACCACTGAGGGAGTCATATGTACTGAACATATTATCTTAATGAGATTAGCTCCATCTTCAGCTGTCCATCCGCACGTCCATCTGTCCGTCTGGCCACTCATCTATCCATCATCTGTCTCTCAGCTGGCCAATCAATATCTGATGTCAGGATGAGGTAAGTGATGACTTCAGAGCCATTAAGCCATATGATAGGCCGACACAGTGCCATCAACAGCCGCTGCAGGAAATGGATGGACCCCAGACACCCTGGGTCGTATTTCACACACACACACACACACACACACACACACACACACACACACACACACACACACACACACACACCACACACACACACACACACACACACACACACACACACACACACACACACACACACACACACACGCTGGCCCAGTGAGGATCTCGTATCTCCTGCCATGGATTTCCCCCTTGCAGACCAAAAGGGCTGATTCATATCTCTATCGATTTAGATGAGGAGATGAGCTGAATGAAATCAGCCTCAGAAATAAATTACACATAAATCAAATTAATCTGTTCAAGATACACACATAGAATCCGTTACATGTATATAACATAATCAATTGTGACAGAAAGCGATTGTAACAGCGTGAAGCTTGAATCTGATGAATTATGAGATAATGCAGCTGAAATAGCCATGAGTCACCTCAGATATAGCTGGAGGTCTCCACAATACAAAGTGGAGAAGCAGCCGTTCAGTTTCCAGGCTGCTCATCTTACTAGACTGAAGCTCCAGCCTCCAGAGAGTCAGGAGGAGCCTCAGCAGGAAGAGGCTGCTCAAACCAGCATGCTGCCTGCCACACACACGCATCTATTAACGGAGTGGAAGAAGTGCTCAGATCGTTTACTTCAGTAAAAGTAGCAATCCTGCAGTTTAAAAATAATCAGTTACAAATAAAAGTCCTACATTCTAAATTGTTCTTTAGTAAAAGTACAAAGGTATAAGCATCAACATATACTAAAGTACCATATCTAAAAAGTATTAGTTATTCAGAATGGCCCATTTGAGCACTATATTTATTAAATTATTGTATTATATTTTTTAATGCATTAATCTGTTCATCACTTCAATGTTTACTTGGTAAAGGTGGTTTTATTTGAATTTCTTGATATACTACTGTGTGGCTTAACCCATAATAATGTATACAAATATATTAGTTGATTTGCATTAATAATCAAAATCTGCAAAGTAACTTAATCTGTAAAATAAATGTAGTGAAGTAAAAAGTGTAAAGTAACATGATGTGAAAATATTCAAGTAATGTAAAAATACCTCGTGTTTTTACTAAAAGGTCTCCGATTGTGCACATTCCACTTTCTCATTCTCTTCTACACCTTATCACCTGGACCTCCTCCGAGAGCACCATTGTGTGTGTTAAGCCAATCATCTCTCAGAGGGGCGTGGCCAGTAGCAGCTCATTCGCATTTAAAGCTACAGACACAGAATCAGCATGTTAGGAACAGGGCTGAAACAGAGGGGATTATGGGATTTTCAAATGATCTGTTTGGTGTTTCAGCCAATCAGAGACATGTTCTGTATATAACTGAGACCTATGATATATTGTTGGAAAAGAGTATAATAGGGGACCTATAATTACTTTACACCACTGTCTATTCACCTGAAACAACATCACACTGCGTCTTCATTCAGGAAGACGTGTCGTTTTAAACAACAAATCAATTTAATTTGTGAGCATACTAAATTAAATAAGGCGGTTACTCTCTTCTTTTTTTGGACACTGTTTAATGATTTACTGTAGGCAGTACTATTTAATGCAGTACACACCAATTGTTCCTTTCTAGTAGCCATTTGCTCATTACAGTACATTACAAAATGAACTTGATGCAGGTGTCAAGGCCACTTATTTTCATGGTGTTCCTCTTTTGTATTGCTCTCTACGATGAGGTCGTATGTAGATGACAACCATTGATTTGCCAAACTCTTGGGATATGGTTAAGGTTAGACCCTGACCTGGAATGGTTAACGTTAGACCCTGACCTGGAATGGTTAAGGTTAGACCCTGACCTGGAATGGTTAAGGTTAGACCCTGACCTGGAATGGTTAAGGTTAGACCCTGACCTGGAATGGTTAAGGTTAGACCCTGACCTGGAATGGTTAAGGTTAGACCCTGACCTGGAATGGTTAAGGTTAGACCCTGACCTGGAATGGTTAAGGTTAGACCCTGACCTGGAATGGTTAAGGTTAGACCTTGACCTGGAATGGTTAAGGTTAGACCCTGACCAGGAATGGTTAAGGTTAGACCCTGACCTGGAATGGTTAAGGTTAGACCCTGACCTGGAATGGTTAACGTTAGACCCTGACCTGGAATGGTTAAGGTTAGACCCTGAACCTGGAATGGTTAACGTTAGACCCTGACCTGGAATGGTTAAGGTTAGACCCTGACCTGGAATGGTTAAGGTTAGACCTTGACCTGGAATGGTTAAGGTTAGACCCTGACCAGGAATGGTTAAGGTTAGACCCTGACCTGGAATGGTTAAGGTTAGACCTTGACCTGGAATGGTTAAGGTTAGACCCTGACCTGGAATGGTTAAGGTTAGACCTTGACCTGGAATGGTTAAGGTTAGACCCTGACCTGGAATGGTTAAGGTTAGACCCTGACCTGGAATGGTTAAGGTTAGACCCTGACCTGGAATGGTTAAGGTTAGACCCTGACCTGGAATGGTTAACGTTAGACCCTGACCTGGAATGGTTAACGTTAGACCCTGACCTGGAATGGTTAAGGTTAGACCTTGACCTGGAATGGTTAAGGTTAGACCCTGACCTGGAATGGTTAAGGTTAGACCTTGACCTGGAATGGTTAACGTTAGACCCTGACCTGGAATGGTTAAGGTTAGACCCTGACCTGGAATGGTTAAGGTTAGACCCTGACCTGGAATGGTTAAGGTTAGACCCTGACCTGGAATGGTTAAGGTTAGAACTTGACCTGGAATGGTTAAGGTTAGACCCTGACCTGGAATGGTTAACGTTAGACCCTGACCTGGAATGGTTAAGGTTAGACCCTGACCAGGAATGGTTAAGGTTAGACCTTGACCTGGAATGGTTAAGGTTAGACCCTGACCAGGAATGGTTAAGGTTAGACCTTGACCAGGAATGGTTAACGTTAGACCTTGACCTGGAATGGTTAAGGTTAGACCCTGACCAGGAATGGTTAAGGTTAGACCCTGACCTGGAATGGTTAAGGTTAGACCCTGACCTGGAATGGTTAAGGTTAGACCTTGACCTGGAATGGTTAACGTTAGACCCTGCCCTGGAATGGTTAACGTTAGACCTGACCTGGAATGGTTAAGGTTAGACCCTGACCTGGAATGGTTAAGGTTAGACCCTGACCTGGAATGGTTAAGGTTAGAACTTGACCTGGAATGGTTAAGGTTAGACCCTGACCTGGAATGGTTAACGTTAGACCCTGACCTGGAATGGTTAAGGTTAGACCCTGACCTGGAATGGTTAAGGTTAGACCCTGACCTGGAATGGTTAAGGTTAGACCCTGACCTGGAATGGTTAAGGTTAGACCCTGACCTGGAATGGTTAAGGTTAGACCCTGACCTGGAATGGTTAAGGTTAGACCTTGACCTGGAATGGTTAAGGTTAGACCCTGACCTGGAATGGTTAAGGTTAGACCCTGACCTGGAATGGTTATGGTTAGACCCTGACCTGGAATGGTTAAGGTTAGACCCTGACCTGGAATGGTTAAGGTTAGACCCTGACCTGGAATGGTTATGGTTAGACCTTGACCTGGAATGGTTAAGGTTAGACCTTGACCTGGAATGGTTAAGGTTAGACCTTGACCTGGAATGGTTAAGGTTAGACCCTGACCTGGAATGGTTAAGGTTAGACCCTGACCTGGAATGGTTAAGGTTAGACCCTGACCTGGAATGGTTAAGGTTAGACCCTGACCTGGAATGGTTAAGGTTAGACCCTGACCTGGAATGGTTAAGGTTAGACCCTGACCTGGAATGGTTAAGGTTAGACCCTGACCTGGAATGGTTAAGGTTAGACCCTGACCTGGAATGGTTAAGGTTAGGATTAGCAGTCGGTCAGTTTATCTTGCAAGAGTTTTTGCAAAGTTTGCAAATCCTCACAACCAAGACATCAGCACATCTGAAAAGAACCACATGAATATATGAAGCACACATACAAGTTGAACCATAGCAAACACACATCCAGGCTGGGAGCATTGGTTCTCCAAGTCCCTTATAACAGCCTGGCACACCCCTGACTCTGACTGACATTAAATGAGATATCTCACATAGTTTATGATCAAATATCCTGAAAAGGTATATGACAATCGATCAGCCTCAGCGTCACTTTGTGTTGACTGGTGATTAGCAAACATTAGTATGCTAAAACTAATCAAGCTCATTTATCACACGGTTTACACAAATGTCGCAATTCACACTTCACATAACCTTTACATGTGTTCATGCTGCAGGGAAGATTGGCTTTGTGTTGAGTTTTCCAACACAACATAAGGCAGTTTATCCTAAAGCTACATTTAGGGATTTAAAACAGCAGAGAAAGAAACAAATAAGTGGTCTTTCAGAAGCAGAGCAAAGTAAACACTGAGTGTGTCTCTCTGGTGTTTGGGCAGTTAGTTTGTTAACGGCTGTCCACACCTGGCGAGAGCTACATATAAGACATCTAAATATATTCATTTCTTTGCTTTACACTATCTGCAAGACACAATTTAGGTCCAATGTGATAATGAAGATGGTTGTGTGACATTCATATATGGTGGTGAAATGTGTTTAACATGAGCACTTGCCTTGGTTTTTCAGGATTGTCCAATGGTAAGAATCTTGCATTCTCCCATTCAAATAACCTTTAAAGTAATAAAGCCCCCCCATCCACCTGCAGTGCTGGATAGCAGGGACTACCACAACATGGACGTGGCACCTGTCATCAAACAGCTATCCTTTTCTTCATGGTGTCAAATCTGAGCTGAACTTCAGCAACACTTCTAATAAACAGAACATCTAGAAACATCTGAGGAGAGGAAGAAAGAGTTTATCTGTGCTTCCAAACTCTCATTATTATTACATCCTCCCTCTGCCGGAGCAGGAAGTGAGGCTCAATGGGGGCCATTATGTGTGTGTGTGTGTGTGTGTGTGTGTGTGTGTGTGTGCGTGTGTGTGTGTGTGTGTGTGTGTGTGTGTGTGTGTGTGTGTGTGTGTGTGTGTGTGTGTGTGTGTGTGTGTGGGAATTGATGCACTGGCTCTTGATGTCATGTTTTTACCATCTGTCCCATGGAATCAGAGAGAGACTTTAAACTGGGAGCAAACAGGAGTCTCTCTCTCTCTCTCTCTCTCTCTCTCTCTCTCTCTCTCCTATCTCTAATATCGCTCGCTAGTACTCATCTCGTCTCTCTCGATCTCTCTCGCTCTCCTCTCTCCTCTCTCTCTGCATCTCTCTCTCGCTCTCTCTTCTCGCTCTCTCTCTCTCTCTCTCTCTCTCTCTCTCTCTCTCTCTCTCTCTCTCTCTCTCTCTCTCTCTCTCTCTCTCTCTCTCTCTCTCTCTGGGGGCCATCAATCACGGTTGCCGTGACGGCGGCCGGGCTGTAGGTGGTCATGCTGACGGCAGATGGCTCTTTATCGCTGGAGCCCGGCCTGGCCTCTCCATGACAACCGCAGAGAGCAGGAAGTGACACATCCAGCCGAGTGGAGAGAGATTCATCTGGACACACACACACACACACACACACACACACACACACACACACACACACAGTAGAGTAACACAGATGAAAGGGTAAGAGGAAGACCGGCTGTCAAGGCATATTTAATTTATGATATTTAACTTTATTTAGTTTTATGTTCATTAGTCGCTGTATAATTACTACTACAGTTGTAATGATCATTCACCTCTGGATTGGTGTCTCTGTTTAGATTAAATAACGGCTGTATTTTGGATCATATAAAAATCCCTCTGGTGTTTCACAGTCAGAGTACAGTCACTGTCTTCAGTGTGCCGTTCTGATGCCTCCAGTTTGGTGTTTTCGCTGCCGCCATCTTTGTTGTTGTCCTCTCTTTCTGGTAGAACAGGAAGTGACACAATATGGTGCTATAAATCTGAACGCAAAACCATCCCTTTTTTAAAAGACCAAAATGTTGCAATAAACTTTCATGAATTACATTTGAATCACAAGGTAGCCCCGCCCAAATCACTCACTGCTGTTTTGTCTAATTTACTCTAAATGGGACCCTAAAGTCCTTAAACTCCCCCCCTCATACTGAAGCTGTGAATCTTTCAAATGTCCTCACAAGTCGACATCTTTCCAGGTTTGTCTAACTGCTAACAAAGATGGTTTCTTTTGGAGTTTTTGCTCGTTGTGTCTGAGGACAGATTTTGACGTATTCTGTAGAAACTGTAAAGTAAAAATGTGTAATTTATGATATTGGGCTAAATAAACAAACATTTGATTGATTGGTTGAGCAGTTTTTGGAACACACTGTCGCTCTCTGGTACAGAGAAGAACGATCAGACTTTGATACTGATGGAACCATTAACAGATTTTTGATTGATGGTGAAAATATCTAATAGATATATTTGAGTTACAGCATTATTTATTATTGGTTGTTTTTTTTAGAACTGTATGTTATCTTATCTTTAATAATTATGTTTAGATGCGGACACCCTATCGTGAATGAAGGACGCCAGCCTCCATCTGTTGTCGGGGGGGGGCTTTAAACGGACAAGAGTATGGTGTGTTTGTGGGTCAGATGCTGGAACCAAATGACAAATCATGTTATTCTATAGTAGATCTCATTTGGCACGTTGTTTTAAGTATTTTTGGCACATTATTCAGCACATTGTTTCTGTCTCCTTATCTTTGATGATGCCTGATCACAAAATTGACATTTGGATTTGGATTCATCAATTTTTTCCCGAAAGTCAACCGGAGGTTATTGATTAATAAATAAAAAATGTTCAAGTGGAACCAAATAGCATCTCTGCATGCTTTCTGCGAATGTGTGTCTGACACCATCATGTGGCTTCAGAACGTTTAGAAGCCAGGATTAGCCACTTCTGAACACACAGTACTACGTGCTTTATACAATGTAGAAATGGCATTCCTAAAAGTGTGGGCCTTCCAACATTTCCCATTGTGCAACTAAAGCATTATGGGACCTTTTCGATAGCCGGACTAGCTTGAGGAGTTCAGTGTAAAATGGGTGTTGTGTATTTTTTAGATGTAGATTTGAGGATGGATGGATAATCATCAACACAATGTACAGTATGTTGAACAATAAACTGGATAATCTGAGCAGCTCCAGTGAAGAGAGGCCAGCAGAGTGGCCACCACTGAAGCCCCCCCCCCCCCCCCCCCCCCCCCACAGAGGCTGGCTTTGTCCCCACATATCAGTGTCACGCACATCATCTATGAAGATCATTCATTAAACCATTCCAGCAAGCATTCATAGTGTATTCAGTGAACACTGACAGACAGTGGCTCTGACTAACTGAATGCACACTTGTAAACAACTGTGTATGTCCATTAGACATCACAATTATTTCTCCACAGCTTCAAAAATATTATAAGGAATTAATGTACATACAGTAATGAGTATCATATGTGTCCCTGAGCTCTGATTATCTGACTGTTTCTGGTACCTCCATACACAGGCAAAGGACTGGAAAATAATCCTTTTTTTTTATTTCTGGAAGGAGAAATGAGACTACATGCCGTGTGTGTGTGTGTGTGTGTGTGTGTGTGTGTGTGTGTGTGTGTGTGTGTGCGTGTGTGTGTGTGTGTGTGTGTGTGTGTGTGTGCGCGCTATGGGGCGGCTGGTGGATTTCACGTCCCACTTCCTCCAGCAACGCGATTAGGCCAGAAGTCTGTCACACACACACACACACACACACACACACACACACACACACACCTCTATATCTGCTAGAGTAAACACGCCCTGGGTCACACACACATCTTTGTTTTACTATCCATGTGAGGACATTCTATTGACTTCCATTCAGTTTACAGCCTGTCTCTGTTTAAAGGTGCTATCAAGCTAACTGACAAAGCCACGGATAAAAGTTCATTCTAAAGAAACACAATGTTCTCCATCCTATGAGTGTCTTTCACATCAAAAAGCCATTGAAGTACATTTTACACAATACACGTCAACATGTATCAGACGCTGGTTGACGACTCTTTACCAACAAAAGACAAGGCAGCACATCGTAAGACTCCGAGTAGTTATTTTAACAAATAAAATGATACATGATGCCCTCATACTTTCTGCAGATGGATATTTACAGAAGAAAGCAAAGACATCTACCGCTTTTGATTGGTTGTTCTTCGTCAGATGACATGGTTCCTAGAGGACAAATGTAAATCAAAGCTTTTCAATAACAGACTGGACAATTTCATAGAAAAACACAAACTTCTCACCGAAAGTCAATACGGATTCAGAGCCAATAGATCAACATCGATGGCTTTAATAGACTCACTTGAAGAAATGACTAGCTCAATTGACCAAAAGAAACATGCCATTGGAATATTCATTGACCTAAAAAAAGCATTTGACACAATTAATCATGACATATTAATAAAGAAACTGGAACGTTATGGAATCAGGGGTGTAGTTTTGGAATGGGTAAGGAGTTATTTAACCAACAGGCAACCGTTTGTGAAGCTGGGAGAGTGTTGTTCTTCATATTTGGACATTACATGCGGTGTCCCCCAGGGGTCAGTATTGGGGCCGAAACTATTTATTATGTATATTAATGAAATATGCAATGTATTGACAGTACTCAAGTTTGTTTTGTTTGCTGATGACACTAATATCTTTTGTTCTGGGGACAATGCACAGCTCCTATTGGAAGAGATCACAGCTGAAATATGCAAACTAAAGTTATGGCTAAACAGTAATAAGTTATCATTAAACTTGAATAAAACAACATTAATCATATTTGGAAATAGCAATACACTAGCATCCATTAAGATAGATGGGATTTTCATTGAGAGTTAAAGAACATACATTCCTTGGAATCACAATTGATGAGAAACTGAGCTGGAAACCACACATACAACATATTCATTCCAAAGTCTCAAGAAGTATTGCAATATTAAACAAGGAAAAACAGATTCTTGATCAAAATTCCCTCTACATTCTTTACTGTTCATTGGTGTTACCTTATTTAAGTTACTGTGCAGAGGTTTGGGGCAGTAATTATAAAACTACAACACAATCCCTATTTATTCTACAAAAAAGAGCAATAAGACTTATTACAAATGTCGGCTATAGGGATCATACAAAGCCATTATTCTAAGAGCTAAAATGATTTAAACTGTCAGATCTTGTTGAATTCCAAATTGCACAAATCATGTTTAAGGCAAAACACGTTCAATGACCTGGGAGTATTCAGATATTGTTCAATGAAAGACAAGGGAATTATAATTGACGTGGTTCATTTATATTCACTAATGTTAGGGTGCGCACAACAAAGAGACGTGTTTGTGTTTGTGTTTGTGGGGTGAAGATCTGGAACAATGTGAGTGAGGAGCTAAAGGGATGTCCAAACATCAAACTATTCAACAAGAGGTATAACAAGAGGACATCGCTAAACCATAACTGTTTATATTCTTGTTTTGTATTCTATTTATGAATTTGTGTTTGTATGAATTTGTTTATGTACATATGTATATAATATATATATAAATATATAAAGACCATTCTCCTAGCTTTCCTGTATGTATTATATGAATGATTATATAAATTATTCAAGGTTAAAGTATACATTGATATTGTATGTTAACATATATTAAGATGTAAAAGAAAAAAAAAACGTTTTAAAAAGGGAGAAGGGGTCGGATTAAATAAGTGTAAACTTCTTCCGACCCCTTTTCAGACGTGTAATTAGCTAAAGCTTTGTTGTTTATTGATATCAGACAATGATACTATTATTCAATATTTCGTTTTGTTATTGCATTCATTTGTATAGTACTGTATGTATCATCTTTTGTTTCATTTGTGTTTTCTTTGGTTTTACACGCTCGAAAAAAATAAATAAACTAAACTAAAACTAAACTAAAGCTGGTAGCAGCCACACAGTTTGGGGTTAGCGGCAGGTTGCCGGGTCTATGCCCAGGCTTAGCCGAGTGAAACAATACAGCAAGGGTCTGTGACACACTGCACGACTTATGTGACTGGGGGGGCTAAAGTATGGGGACGGGGCAACGTGTCAGCAAAACAAAATTACCCAAAATGGCAAGCACACCACGGCAAGGTCTTTGCATGAAAACTCACGATTTTCATAACTTTTCATCGTCAAAGCATTTAGATGATCCTGACCAATTATAATGTCAAATTACATCTCTAGGAGGAGTTTTTTAAAGTACGGCACCTGCAAAAGGTGAACAATTGCAGAAAACCAAACATTACATTCAAAATGTCCGACTTCCTTCTGGTTTAGGTTAGGCCTGTACATCTCCCCATGCTACATGTTAACCACATGTTGACGTCTAGGTGAGTGTTGAAGGAGGGGGCTTTGACCTTGAGAGGTGCTCATGGGCGTGTCTTCAGCAGTTTGCCACGGCCATGTCCGGCCCCCGGATGAAAGCTTAATTTTGACCTCTCCACCAGGTTTTCGAATATTGCAACCACCCCCAAAAACTTATAAAAAAAAGAAATTATAATCCTGACAGTTTGAAAAAGTCCCCGCTCCAAATTTGTTGGTGCTTTGGCCCTCATTACTTGTACATGTTGATATTTTCTCTTGCCCCACCATCGGGACAAAATGTGTATTATGTCCGTTTAAACTACTTTGATTATGAACTAAGAAGTGATGACGGATTCCTCTGATCCTCCTGTCTAACACCAGGGAGCATGGGAGTGTGTCTCATCATAATCAATGTTTATAGTGAAAAATGTGTTACTGATGTTTCTCACATAGTTTGAAATGTACAGTCAAATCTGATGAACTGACAATGCATTCTCAGAAAGAATAATACCATTTTCAGGTAGCTCTGCACAACTGTGAGAAAGTGAGTGATAAGGATTGTGATGATCAGTGTGATTCTTTATGAGGATCTTTACCAAACAAAGATGTTGTTTTACGTCCGCAGGATATCATCTGTATATCTCTGCAGCTCAGCCTTTATTTATTCACAGGTTGAGCCTCTGAACACTGTCGTGCTTCATGGGGTTGGAATATTGCACTACACAACAGTCCATATTACCTTTAGATTTGAACAACATTTTGAACCATTGTGGAGCCCTACTCTCTCAAGCTGGTGGTTTTGTGGAACAAGAAAAGCCCAGCCAAAATGTTTGCGCACACACGGGGATCTGCCGTCAGTTTGGGTTTGTCATCAGCTCCAGTGGGAGAGGCCATTTCTGACAGCTGGCTGGAGCACATGCACACACACCAATTAGTTCATAAATGGCCGTTAAAGCCTGTTTGACATGGCCATTTTACACTGCTTTAAATTAAGCCCCAAAGCCCTCCTCGGCGGGGGCTTTTTTTTTCTTTCACGACAATGTCTCAGGGCATCTTAATATTTAAGAACCTATTAATGTGTTATACCAGATTAACGGAAATAATCTCAGCTAACTGACGATACAATTTTTTAAGTTTTTTACCAAAACAAAACACAAGTCTCATAAGAAGCATCTAAATGACCCCTGAGCGAAAAATGCTAACGCACTTTGGCACAGAACTCAAGATAAAAGATACCCTTATTACTTATCGTAGCTGCACATACAAGATATCCGATTAACGCTGAGGTTCCACAGATTATTTAGGTATATAGTATCATCACTGAGTGATCCGAACTCGCGACAAGGGAAGCAAACACAGACATCACAACACGTACCTTTACGGAGCTTTTACGGGAGATCGTCTCACCGTAGCTGTCAATCTGATCAAAAGACTTGTTCAATGGCATTAAAACGAGAAAAAACGCGGCTGAATCGGTTAATCCATAGGTTGATAATGTTTCTGTGGATTTGAAAAAAATATTTATAATCAATAATTCCATTTTTATGTAAAAATCGCAGAGTAAAAGTTAGCTGCTAATGGTAGGAGTTATCGCAGCTTCCGGTTTTGTTATGCGTCACACACACACACACACACACACACACACACACACACACACACACACACACACACACACACACACACACACACACACACACACACACACACACACACACACACACACACACACACACACACACACACACACACACAGTATGTGGGAGTTCCCCTCGATTCCATTGGCTCTGACAGTTAGAAAGAGATGTCAATCAGCAAAATCGAGCAAGGGGGGCCAGAGATATGGAAAATCCACCCAAATGAGTCCAGAAGTGGTTTTATTTTTGCTAAATCTCTCTAAAAAGGTCAAATTTCACTTGTTTAGCATCAATCTTGAAACAGGGACTTATATGTAGTAGTTTGGATTCCTAAAGTTTTTAGTCTATCATCCCATCATTCAAGGGTGGTTTTCACTATAAGTAATTTTTTTTTTTTTTGGACGGACACAATAATTTTTATTTTTTTACTATGTTCAATCTGAATTTACTTTAAAATAAAAACATCTATATTGATTCTGACACTTCTACATCCAACTCACAGATGTAACCTTGCTTTGAGAAAAAAGATTATTAATGTAACCCTTTTAGAAGGGAAGATATGGTCATTTGTTCTGGGAATGTCATTTTCGAGCATGAGACCTGAAAAACAGGCTCGGGGCTTAACAGGTTAAGAGGTTGTATGGACGGATACATATTGATTAGTGCAGATTTCATTACAAAAAGGTTATAGGAAATAGTCCTCAGCCTAATGAATGAAGCTGGTCTCCAGCACTAAACTGCGCACAGAGCCTCTGACAACATGCGGCAGATACACTCAGATGACAAGTACTCAGATCCTTTACTTAAGTCAAAGTAGAAATGTACTCGAAGTTTCAAAAGTAAAACTACTCAGTATACACAATCACCCCTTTGAAAGTACTACATTATAAAATAAATGTTTGTGTTGTAATTGCTTCGAAATAAGCGTAGTACAGGGCTTCATGATATATAAAAAATCATGTGTTTTTAAAGGTAAAAAGCATCTAGCACCTGTGAGGGTTTAATACATGCAGTAAACCATTTTAGAGTAGAGTTACAAAGTGGCATACAATAATTGAAATACTTGAGTGAAGCATGACAAATAGTACTTGAGTAAATGTACTTGATGGGTCCAGGCTCAAGGGCGTATGGCACTCTCAACTCTTTCCAGGACATGTCGGGGCCCTGCCTGCCTATAGCTTTGCCGATATCTGTGTTGATAGGTAATAGATTAAGAGCGGTGAATCATAGAAACAGGAAGCGCTCAAACGTTTGTGTGAGTTTATCTAATTTAGCAGTGATTCCATGTCAGCCACAGCTTGTTACAAAAAACATGACTGATAGTGTGTTTAACAAACTTAAACTAGCTTTATTAAATGTCAGGTCTTTGGCAAGACAAACATTTTTAATCAATGATTTTATCACTGAGCACAATCTCGATTTTATGTTTTTAACAGAAACTTGGATTGAACAAAATAACAGTGCAGCTGTTCTTATCGAATCAACCCCTCCCAACTTTAGTTTTATGAGTCAGGAAAGAATGCATAAGAAAGGGGGTGGAGTTGCTATTCTGTTCAATGATTCCCTTCAATGCAGGAAGACATCGTATGGAAACTTTGATTCTTTTGAATATGTGGCCCTTCAGCTGAAATGCTCCTCTCGAGCTCTGTTCCTAAATATCTATAGACCACCCAAATACTGTGCAAGCTTTTTTGATGACTTTACTGAACTGCTGTCTATAGTGTGTATTGACTTTGACCGTCTAGTCATTGTTGGTGATTTTAACATCCATGTTGACAACCCCCAGGACAGAGGGGCTAAAGAACTGTTTTGTGTTCTTGATAGCTATGGACTGACTCAGCATGTGACGGAGCCCACGCACAATAAGGGGCACACTCTGGACTTAATTATCTCAAAGGGTCTGAATATCTCTAAGGTTGTGGTGACTGATGTTGCACTCTCTTCCTGTGTTTTCTTTGAAAGCTCTATTTCTGTTCACAAAAATGTTCAAAAAGAGGTAACCACAAAGCGATATTTAACTGAAAATACTAGGGAAATGTTTACTCAGAATGTTTCTTCCACACTTGCCCCTGCTAACATCTCAGTAAATGAGCTAGTATATCATTTTAATTTAAAAATTAAAAATGTTATAGATGCCATTGCTCCAACTAAGGCAAGAAAATATCTCCATGGAGAAAGGCCATGACCGTGAAAACAGAAAAAAGAGAATGTCGAAAAGCTGAACGCAGGTGGCGAAAAACAAATCTCCAGGTTCACTTTGAAATCTATAAAGAGAGACTTGGCCTTTATAATTTGGAATTGAAAAACGCACGACAATCGTTCTTCTCTGACATCATTACCAAAAACAAAAACAACGCACGTGCCTTGCTACCGTCGACAGACTAACTAACCCCCCAGTGTCAGTAGCCTCTGCATTTCTATCCACCAGGGCGTGCAATGATTTTGCCTTTTTCACTGACAAAATTCAGAAAATCAGACAAGCAGTCAGTGCCTCTGCATCAGGAACAGCAAATGTGTTGTCCCTATCTCCACTTAACATCAATTCAAACACCATGACACAATTCCATCAGATTAATGATAAAAACCTAGAGGACATTACTCAACTTCTGAAATCCTCCTCTTGCTGCCTTGATATTATTCCAACAGGATTTTTCAAAGATGTTTTTCCTTGCATGGCCTCAGATCTACTTCATATTGTAAACAAGTCTCTTCACTCAGGTATTTTTCCACAGGCCCTGAAAACTGCAGTCATTAAACCGCTCTTAAAAAAGAATAATCTAGATGCTTCAGTAATGAACAATTACAGGCCCATATCAAACCTGCCATTTCTAGGTAAAATCATTGAAAAAGTTGTTTTTCAACAGTTGAGTAATTTATTGCATTTAAATAACTGTTTTGATGTGTTCCAGTCAGGCTTTCGTCCAAACCACAGCACTGAGACTGCTCTTGTAATGGTCTTCAATGACATCCACTTAAACACAGACAGTGGCAGAACTTCAGTGTTAGTATTATTAGATCTCAGTGCTGCGTTTGACACTGTTGACCACAGCATATTACTAGACCGACTGGAAAACTGGGTGGGACTTTCGGAAACAGCTCTGAATTGGTTTGAATCCTACTTAAAGGACATAAACAACTTTGTTTCTATAGGTAAATACACATCTGAGTTGACAAATATGACATGTGGGGTTCCTCAAGGCTCCATCTTGGGGCCTCTTCTCTTTAACATCTACATGCTACCACTGGCTCAGATAATGAAAAACAACAAAATAAGTTACCATAGCTATGCAGATGACACACAAATTTACGTAGCAATTTCACCAGGAGACTATGCTCCAATTCAAACACTGAGTCAGTGCATTGAACAAATCAATGACTGGATGTGTCAGAACGTTCTCCAATTAAACAAAGATAAAACTGAGGTAATGGTTTTTGGAGCCAAGTCAGAACGTATAAAAGTTAGCGCTGAGCTTCAGTCTGCAATGTTCAAAACAACAGATAAAGCCAGAAATCTAGGTGTAGTCATGGACTCTGACCTGAGTTTCAACAGTCACATTAAAACTGTTACTAAATCAGCCTACTATCACCTAAAGAATATATCTAGGATTAAAAGACTAATGTCTCAGCAGGATTTGGAAAAACTTGCCCATGCTTTTATCTTCAGTAGACTCGACTACTGCAATGGTGTCTTCACAGGTCTCACTAAAAAATCTATTAGAAAGCTGCAGCTGATTCAGAACGCCGCTGCTCGAGTCCTCACTAACACTAAGAAAGTGGATCACATCACTCCTGTTCTGAAGTCTTTACACTGGCTTCCTGTGTGTCAAAGAATAGATTTCAAAATACTGCTGCTGGTTTATAAAGCACTGAATGGTTTAGGCCCAAAATACATTTCTGACCTCCTGCTAAATGATGAACCATCCAGATCTCTCAGGTCTTCAGGGACTGGTCAGCTTTCTGTCCCCAGAGTCAGAACTAAACATGGAGAAGCAGCGTTCAGTTATTATGCTCCAAATATCTGGAACAAACTCCCAGAAACCTGCAGGTCCGCTGCAACTCTTAAATCCAGGCTGAAGACTTTTCTTTTTGTCGCGGCTTTTAATTGAACTATTCATATCTTAGACTACACTGTAACTTTTATCCATGTATTTTTTCCTTTAATGTTTATTTTATTAGCTTTTCTTTTTAATGACTGATTTTAAATGCAATTTTCTTAATCTCTTTCATTTTTTGTAAAGCACTTTGAATTGCCTTGTGTTGAAAAGTGCTATATAAATAAACGTGCCTTGCCTTGCAACATTCCACCTCTGTATATAATGTAGGGTTCAGATGCTTCATAAAATCGTAGGAAATCCAGATGATGATTCACAATGGATTGTACTTAGTTAAGGGACTTGTTATGTTTGCTCAGTGTCACACACACACACACAGGATAAAAGCATCTAACAAGTGACATGTAATGTAAAGATATTGTGAGAAATTATAGTAGCAAACTACAACCCAAATGGAATGATGAAAGAGGTCCAGAACATGGGCTGCTTCCCATGTTACAACAGGTCAAATAGCAATAGACTTGATTTGATTTTTGATCTACAAGTTCACAGATGCAACAAACTAGTTTTTGTTTATTTAGTACAGCTATGTATAAACCTTTAGCGGTGTTATCAAATATGTTTTGCGGCTCCAGACAAACTTCATATTGCGTCAGAGGGGGCAGATGAACAGTGAACCAAATAATGAGCATCACACAGCGGTTTGGTTTCCTAGGCGAATATCATGATTAACTTTTATTAAAAGCATCATAGCTACAATTCATCATACATGATGTCTCCAAAAAAACAAAAAAGACAAACACCAAAAAAGAGAAAAAAACATTTACATGGTATGTCTGTAAACTTCAAGGCTAGATAAGAATTTTGAGGTAATGCTCTTCAGCTTGCTGGCTAAAAGTAACAAAAAGTCCATTTTTCAAGAAAAGTAGCTAAGTAATAAAGGTACCTGATTATTTTAACTCTTTAACACCAGTGCATCAACAGGAACAGAGTGAGACAAAATTGATTGCAGTACGTATTTGTCATCATTTACAGTTTAGTTTTTCTATTCATACGACACTTGTGGTTATTCATATAGTGTGTGTTTGTGTGTGTGTGTTGGGAGAGTGATGTTGGAACATTCAAAAGCTGCCTTGGTTATTGCTGTCTCAGCATTAGACCGAACAGGAAGTGGACCCGGGCTCTTCCTGTCTGTCTGCTGGGCTGGCTGTGAGAGCAAATGTTCAGATGACCACAGTGTGTTTGAATGCATCGTCAAATATGTGAACCACTCGCGTTGCTTGATTTATCTCCGACACTTGAACTGGCCTTGGGGAAATGGAAACAAATCAAGCACCTCCTGCATTTATAAAGTATTTAAACTGAGCTCAACTTCATAAAGAAACGTGTGGATCTCCAACTCAGTGGAGAATGTGTCAGTCCTGTAAGGCCAGGTCTGGTGTCAGTGTGTGTGACTACAGAAAGTCTCCAAGACAAGGTCACTAGGGAGCAGCACTTTGAATCTACCGGGAAATGTAGAAAAAAATAAACTAAAACAAAAAGCTTTTAATGTGGCAGCGACCGGGAGAATTCAACCATGTGCCCCCTTAAAGAAGAAACCTGAAACATCACATCCCTGCGGGGCCGCCGCCCCCCCCCCGTCCATTCACAGAGTCCTCGTGAGGCTGCCTCCCACCGAGAGACAGGAAGAGGAGCGGCGGTGGAAAGACTCAGACTGACAGTGTGGGACTGGTAACAGTATTGGTTCAGTGTGACGCACACACACACACAGGAAAACAGCTGCGGTGGTAGTGTGTGTGTGTGTGTTTGTGTGTGAGGCTTATGATCAGTATGTCAGTGTGTGAGACTGAGTTTAGGCCAGTCTAGTTTCTCTGCCTCCTCAGAGTCTACCTGGTCCGATATGTGAGAACTTAAAACTCTGCTCTGAAACAGAACAGTTCCAACTCCATTACCCACAATTCCTCTCGCAGCAGCGTTGTCAGTCAGACGTAATGCCGTTTTTTTGTGAAGCGATGCTGCCGACAACAACTTAACAGTCCAGGCGTTAAAGGAAGCAAAACGACCAGTGAAGTCTGAGAGCAGCAGCGATACTAATATAATAATGAATAATCATAGCTCTGCTGGAACATGGGAAGTCTGAGGGCAGAGAAGGGTCTGAAGGGTTTTCCCTGACGATCCATCAGAGAGGTTTAACTTAACACACACACACACCCCACTCTCTGACACATAGTCATACACCTGGTCAAAATAATAACAGTGAGAAATCATCAACAACAATGTAGAGAAAAAACAGGATTCATAACAGTTTGGATATTTCTGGTGGAGGCGTGTAAACGTGGCAGGGGGGAGGGGGGGTTCACTGTGTTATTCAGTCACTGTTGTCCTTCAGTGGAGATGCTCCTGCCGCCTCCCCCACCTCCTCTTCCTCCTCCTCCTCCCCCATCCCTACATCCTCCAGCGCTGAATCTTCTCCTCTCAGCTCATCCTCCTCCTCCACTCCGTCTTTCTCCTCAGCCAAGTCACTATCTTCCCCCTCCTCCTCCTCCTCCTCTGCAGTATCTTTAAGCCCCCCCTTCCTCTCTTGGTTACTGGGGAGGGTTGTAGTCAGGGCGTTGCCCCCCAGAGCTCCAGCCATGGCGCTCTGCAGCTCGGCCAGGGTGGAGGCGGAGGGGAAGCCCGGCAGGCTGAGCCCCCCCAGGCCTGGAGGCAGGAACATGGAGGGGTAGAGCAGGCCGGGGGCCATGGTGGACAGCAGGAAGGGGTTGAAGGCCAGAGAGCTGGCCGACATGCCCGCTGCAGCCAGCAAGGCGGCGGCGTCCCCGTTGATGGAGGCCACTGACGAGTCAGCAGCGAGGGTCTGAGCAGTGACATCACTTCCTGCCTGCTCCCGCCTCCTCCTCTTCCTCGCCTTCTTCGCGGCTCTCTCACTATTAGCCTCCACCTCCTCCACTGCCTCCTCCTCATCATAGTCTTCCCCCTCTCCGTCCCCCCCCTCACCCTGCATGGTTCCGTTGCTGTTCTGGGACGTCGCAGCGCGGGGGCTGGATGCAGCGGCGGCAGCTGCCACCGTGGCCAGGTTCCCGCCAAACAGCCCGCCCAGGCTGAACATGTTGGGGAGGGCGGCCATGTTGGGCAGGCCCCCCATCCCGGGCAGCATGAGGGGCAGCATGGAGGCGGCGGCGCTGGCAGCCGCCTGCTTGGGGTCTGAGGGGTGGGGGAAGCCCATCAGCCCGGCAGCCAGCTGAAGAGACTGCAGGCTCTGCAGGGAGGACAGGTCCATGCCCCCAAACAGACTGCTCAGCAGCAGAGGGTTGATGCCTCCTACAAACACACACACACACACAGTTTCAGAGGAACATCCACAACCCTTCAGAACATTCTACATGTACTCCTGCATTTATTGGTCACTTACACATTTCTCTGCAACATTTAGCTTATTGTATTTATTTTACTTCTCTTGCACTACTTGGTCTTTTATTTCTACTCTGTTTCTTCTTGAACTAGTCTTATAGTGTTTAGTTTGTTGCCGTGGCTGCTGTGCTTATGATGAGGAAGCCTTTGAATCATAACTGCTCTCAAGTACTCCAACACAGAATTTGTGATTTAACTGATCAGAGATGACAGGGGGTTACTGTGTGTGTGTGTGTGTGTGTGTGTGTGTGTGTGTGTGTGTGTGTGTGTGTGTGTGTGTGTGTGTGTGTGTGTGTGTGTGTGTGTGTGTGTGTGTACCTGCAGATGAGGCAGCAGACAGCAGAGAGACCTGTGCAGCCTGAGCTGCTGCTGAAGCCTGAGCGGCTGCGGCTGCCTTGGCGATCTCAGATTTGGGTCTTCTTCCTCTGCGGCGGACGCCCTCCTCTCTGACCACAGGGCCGGTCAGGAGACGGTCAAACATGGCTTCTGGGAGGAAACCCTGCAGGGAGGAGGACCTCAGGTTAGAAAACAAACTACTCACATAGAAAGTGAGAGGGTTGGGCTCAGAGGGCTTACAGGAAACAGATGGTGTAACAGAGACTTCTTATAAACAGTTAGTCATTATTGACAGGTTTTATCTCTCTTACTAACCGACTGTTTCACGATGTCGGTCCAATCAGGGGCGATGGAATACTCCGTGTTCTCCAGTAACCATCGGGGAAGCTCCTTCATTGGTGGAGCCATGGCCCCGCCCATCTGAGGAAGAGGAAGATGAAATGAGTTTACCTTGGAAAA
Source organism: Gymnodraco acuticeps (assembly GCF_902827175.1). NCBI lineage: Eukaryota > Metazoa > Chordata > Actinopteri > Perciformes > Bathydraconidae > Gymnodraco > Gymnodraco acuticeps. The sequence continues at coordinate 102,322 of NW_022992252.1, forward strand.
TCAATTCAGTTTCAACATGTAGGCAGTGGTCCTCAGGTATTCACTGCACCTTGCGTCCGTTACGTCTGTTCACCACAGGCACCCTCTCCTCTCCAGTCAGGGTGTTGATGTCGATCTTGTTTGGGTTTCGACAGCGATGGCGTTTCTGCTTGGGCTTAGAAAACTGAGACAGCAGTACATCCTCGCTCTTCTGTTGTGGGAAGACACAAATACAAAGGTGTGAGTAACTAGAGGCTGAGAAAGGCAAGCAAGAGAACAACAGATATGATGCTTCTGGTTACACTAAGAAAGGATTTAAGGTGAAGAAGATGGATAAATGTAAAGAGGGGCCGTACTGGTGTGAAAGCAGCCATGTCCATGGTGTAGGTGGGGTGCTGCCTCAGCCACTCCCCCAGCTCTTTGTTGGACACGGCAGCCTCCTCCTCCTCCATACTGCCAGAGGCCAGAGACCTGGCACTGGCACTGGGGCTCTGCTCTGGGACGGGTCTGTGGGCACGGGCAGCATCCTGAAGCCCCTCCACACCTGAAGCCTTCGTCCCATCAGCATCATCCTGACGGAGAGCAGGGGAGAAGGAACATTGACAAACTGTTGTGCAACACTGAAATCTGTCCTGCTTGTTAAACACACTGCTTACCCCTCCTGCTCTCTTGTTGCCCATGAACAGCAGCTCCAGGCCTTCAACATTTTTCCTACGGCCCCGCCTCCTCCTCATGATTGGCAGGTCAGCCTCCAGTGAACCATTGGCTCTGTGCGCAGAGGGGGGGGGTTGCAGCAGCAACTCCATCTGGGCTTTGAGGGAGGGGCTTGTCGCCAGGGCGCTGGGAAAGCCGGCCAATGAGGGAGCTGCCTTATGATGATGGTGCATACCCTGAACACATCACATCAGTTTTAGTTTGACTACAATATTAGTTCTTTGTCGTTCTGCATGATATGAATGAACGATGGCTGCACCTTGGTGAGGTCTATGGCCTGGCTCTGGGTGTCCGTGGCAGAGTGGCTCTCTCTCAGCTGAGCCACCATCTCCATCAGGTTACGTCTCTTAGTGGCTCGCTCCGCCTCAATCTCGATCTTCCTCCTCCTCCTCCTCCTCTGGCGAGGCAGGGTGAGAGCGTCCTCCTACAAAATCAGGGGAAGTTAAACTGCATCTGTCTAAGGGCAGGAGTCACAGTACTGGGAGCAACTAGCACAGATCAGGATAGCGCAGCATTAGGTTTAAGTTTCTAACTGATCCTCAAACTCTATCATTAATATGTTATTACTTACACAATTAAAATAAATAAAATCCTGCTGTAATATGGCCCTCCAAAGTGTTTATTTCACAGATAGTCTACATATTTTTATAGTTCACTGTCAACATATTTTAGTTCTATTTTGAGATGTTTATAATTTTGTGTTTGTATATTTTTCTGCTTTTATTTTCACATTATGTATATATACAATGCCTTGCATAAAATATTCCAAAATGGGGATCAATAATGTAAATGTTTTCTTATAAAGCTTAAAAGTGACAAGTTATAAACAAGGTTTTGAATATATATATTTTTCATAATAAACCGATGTGAGTGGCACTCACATGAAACTGTGGCGACAGTGTTTTGTCCTCGCTCCCGCTGTACGGTGTGTGGATGCCGGCCATGGTGAGCTCGGCGAGGCTCGGCCTCTGCAGCGGGCTCTCTGTCACTGTGGCGGCGGCCGCTGTGGGGAGGGCGGAGCCCTGCCCTGGCAACAGGTTGCCGGGGAAGTCGAAGATGTGGCGTCTGTTGACAGGCCACTTGCCCTTCAGGACAGTCTCACAGATGTTATCCATCCTGTTGATCATCAGCCGGTCCTGGGGGGGCAGAGAGCTGATTAGAGTATACAGTAACAGTATACCATGTTGCATCATCTTGAAGTCTACAAATGGTTTATTAGTTCTGGATACAAGCGAACACATGCAGTTATGGTCTGAAGCTGTGATATGACTGTTCATATCCAGCACTAGAGCTTTTCTTAAACAGTGCAGTAATACTATAGGCTTATATTGCACTTATATCATTTAAGCTAATGCCAGTGGCTTCAATATTGCCATATCTACAATCACTGTTGAGCTACTCTCTGGAACTCAGCACTCACTGAACAGATGTTCCACATAAAACCCTCAGAGGGTAGAATCTTCCTGTTTCTGAGAGTATTTGTTTCTATAAAGCAGGGGTATTCAACTAAAATTCAACGAGGTCCAGTTAGAGAAAATGTCCCCATGCAAAGGTCCGGAACTTCAAAATGTCTAACTTGCTTTATGAATTAGTGTGATATATATTGAAGTAGCCTGTAGCTTTATCAACGTCTGCATGTAATCAACAACTGACTGCCAATCAAATAGTAAAAAACAACAACATGTATTATGAATTAACATTGAACTCTACAGATATACAGTAAATACTGTGGATATGTGTAATGTTCCTCTCGGGCTGCATTTAAAAATAAAATAGAGAAAATAAATAAAATAGCTTTTGAAAATATGTGCATCTTAAAAGTGCTTAATTTTAGATAAATAAAATAAAGTGTAGCAGCAGCTTGAGTTTCCCTTTGTCTTTGTTAACCGTTTCACATCATGACTTAACAGTTTCAGCCGATTATAGAACAATATCAGTCTTTACATCATAACAATTGAACAGTTTTAAAGTTTCTCTTTCTTTCCCTCTTATATTGCAGTCCCTCACTCACTTTTTTTAAATTCAGTGTGAGAATTGAGCTGGAGCTTGTCCTGCCAGGAGTTTGTAAATCTGGGCTGACATGGAGTCAGGGCCATTCTCTCACACATGCAGGTGCTCATTGGTTTCAGTGATGCAAACACAGGTATGGTGAAAAAAGAGAGCACTATTCGAAGCAGGAAAAAAACTGCGTAATATACCATCTGACAAAGCCCTGAGCTATAATGCTTCAATTAACTGTTCTTTATAATATACTCAGATCAATAGGAGACAGAGATGTTAAGTTAAAAATCAAGGGTTTTTATTATTATTTACAGCAGGGGTGGGGAACCTTTTTCCTTTCAATTTTTACAACATCCTCCGAGGGCCGTACAAATGATTGAACTCAACCTCTGCTTAAAAAAACTAAAATCACAGCCCATTCAGTTGGCCTTTCTTTCATGCTGTGCAAAGAAAAAGCAACTTCTTAATCCAGATATCTCACCATGACTCGCGCATGCATGTGCACGGTGTGGCATGACCACCACAACAGAAAGATATGGACACAAGATGTGTGCAAATGTATTTAGTATCCTACTATGTGAACATGATTTAAGTGGGGGGGGAGGGGGGGGACCTAACCTCCTCTAGGGGGGTCCGGGGGAATGCTCCCCCAGGAAGATTTGTTTTTAAATATTGAAGTTAAAAGCATCAATCTAGTACACTTTGAGAGCAACATTAAGAGATCTATGGATACATCTCTCAACACCCATATGAAACAGAACTGTAAGCATATTTTTCTTTTTGGATATTTTACAAATCACTCCCCTTTTAAACTCTATTCTTGTTATTGTTAACAACTTTTTTGTTACTGTCATATAGTATTTTATACCTGTTTTTCATTTAGTCTCATTAATAACTATATTGATCATATCAAGGTGTGCCTTAACCTCACTGAGCTGAGGTTATTTGAGCCTCTCAGGAGAGAGCTCTCTTCCACCTGGTTGTAGAAAAGCTCTTTAAATTCGTTAGCATAGCTAGCTAACCAGATGCTAATAACAACAGATCGCCACTGTGCTTACAACTAAAGACACAGCCACGCAAACACTGCGGCATGTGTACGGCTCCTTATGGGTATTGCAATATTTGAAGAGCTGGAGCGGCGTTCCGGTGCTCTCTGTCAGCACTCCTTTCAGACGAGACATACCACGTGAAGACACGGTACGCTCGTGTTGTGTTCAAGGAACCTGTCCTTGGCCAGGAAAAACAGGTACTCGCTTGTTTAATTATTTTTGCGGTCTAGATTTCTTCTTCTTTTTTAAAGTGAGAAGCTGTCCGTCAGTCGGACTGACGGACGGACTCCCCCCCACCAAAATGAAAACTCTTCGGTTCTCCACGAATTACACAAGTCACCCCTAATCAGCGTTACAAAAGCGGGAGGCGCCGAAAAATCCCCTATTAATGTATTGATCATAGGTCCGGGTCCGTATAGGTCGGCGTCTGGGTCCGGATCCGGACCGCCTGTTGCCGACCCCTGCTATAAAGGATCAATCTGCTTCTGATTGTTTCAGTCTATAAAATACCAGAAAATCTCCCTCAGAGTTGTTGATGACTGAAATCACTAATCCATAACGCTGTGATGTAATCTGAAACATGAGCAGCCATGTTTCAGATTGTAAAACAGTAGAAACAACTGGAGTTATCAAATGATGACAGTATGATAATCATGCAGCCTTTTTTGGATGTTCTTTATTTGTCTGGCTATAATTGGACTCACCTTGGGCCAGAATGAGAAGGCGTAGGCGCGCTCCTGTAAGGCGTGCAGTGCTGTGGTCTCCGGCAGGTCGTCGGGGCAGAAGCCATCTCTGGTTTCGTTCTGGGCAGACGTGCTCAGAGAGGCAATGCTCTCCTCATCAAAGTTCTTCTGCTCTGATGCAGCGCTCACTGTGTTGACAGAGGGAAAGTTAGGCTGCCACTCTACATTAAAAAGAGGGTTTTCAAAACATATGAAGGGGCTCAAAATTCATTTTTGGAGAACGACAACCCCAATGGGATAATCATAAACAAGAGTAGAGGTAGGTAAGTGTGTTAGAGCTACATGTAGAACTGTCATCATCCCTGTGGTAAACATGACAAACAATGAACACACCTCCAGTCAGAGAAATGCATGTTCCAGTACCTTCAGCCTGAGAGGATTTCTCCGATTTGTCATCTTCATCCATCCTCTCTTCCTCCTCGTCCTCTGGGCTTTTCTCTGGGTCAGCTGACTTTGGAGATTTAGGAGACTCTGGGTTCACCTCGGTCTCTGCAGGTTTGTGGTCGGGTTGTGCTTTAGGAGAGGAGGGGGGGTGTTCTGTGAGCTCAGCGGTGGGAGAGTCAGCAGGAGTCAGACTCTTCTTGTCTTCTGGTACCTCCTCTTCTTTGTCCTCTGCTGGTTTGGAACTCTTCTCTCCCTCTGCACTGGGCTCCTCTTCCAGCTCTTCCTGCTCCTCCTCTTCTACTTTGGGCTGGGACTTATCCTCCTCTTTCGGCGACGCAGCAATGTCATCTTTCCCTTCTCTGACCTCTGCCTCATTTTCCTTCTGCTCCTCAGGAGCTTCAGTCTTAATACATGGAATGTTGTTAGCGTCTCCTTGCTCCGTTTCCATTTCCATTTTGACCTCCGTCTTCACCTCCTTCCCTTCTTCCTCCTCCTCCTCCTCTTCTTTAGCTGCATTCATAGCAATCGTCGCAGCTGCTGCGGCGCTGGCCAGCTCGTCAGAGGTGAGGAGAGGTCCGGTAGTGTCCGGTGCTCCCATCCCCGCTTTGGTGGTCTCTCCCTTGACTCCCCCTCTCTGGCTGGTGGAACGCTGGTGAGCATCCAGGAAGGCCAAGGTGGGGTCGTTTAGAATGTGATAATCTGTGCGACTGACTCCGTGCTTAGAGGCCCCCAGGATGAGGTCGTGGTCATGGCGGCCGCTCTCCCACCACTCCGGGAGGTCAGGGGAGGACTGGCAGAGCTTGAGGCGCTCAGAGAGCAGCGGGTGGGGGAGGACCTGTTCCCGGATGCGCCGCAGCAGCTCGATGCGGTACAGGGTGCGGGAGGCGCGCTCCTCTGTGATCGGGTCGATGATCAGGGTGGGGTCTGGGAGTTCTGAGGAGGTAAAATACAGAATCAATTTGACAATTTGACCCTAGTACTCAAACAAACTTCAACCACACAGCTGTTATTTAGAGGTGAAATACATTTGTTTCTGTGTCACAGTAACTTACGCGCTTCACTCTTGTTGTGCATTCTGCAGACCCGCTTACACATGGCAATGAACGAGTAGTAATATTTCTCCAAGCTCTCATCTGTTTTCTTGTCCAGTCGAGCAAAGGCCCTGAACTGAGCCCAGTCGAATTTCTGACGCTGAGTGTCAAAGACAACCCCGAAGGTGGACACCACACGGTAGAAATCTGCCTCCTCACGACGAGTCCATCTGATAGAGAAAACGTGTGAGCAAAGGTCCATTTACAAAATAAATACGTGTGTTGGTACAGTTCTTTAACACCATTCCTGTACAAGCAACGTTAAATGAGCCCCACCTTTGTCTCCTCTCCTTGTAGTACATGGCTCCATCAGGCATCAGGGAGCTGGCAGTCATCACCGGTGACGCCTCTGCCATGAACTGCCCACCTTTGGCAAAGTAGGCACTTCCTTTAGCCATATACGGGCTTCCTTCGGTCATGAACACCCCTGCTCCATCTTGGATATAGGCTGCCCCCCCCTCCTCCTGTGTCGGTAACCATGCCGATGGCAGGCAGGAAGTCCCTGCGCCGCCGCCTGCGCCCGTCGGGCCGGTTGACGGCCTCCTGGCGGAGCTGCTCCCTGCGGTTGGAGCGCTGGTAGGCCGTGATGAGGCGGCGCAGACGGGCAGTCAGAGCCGAGGCAGCCGGCCAATAGAGTCGCTCGTTGGAGCCCGAAGCTCCGCCCAGAGCAGGTCCACTTTGACCATTCTCACCTGATTTAGCTGCATGAGAGAAGAGAGGAACACAGTCAGGAACCACACTTGCCCCTTTACCACCAAAGCAGTTCCAGGGCCAGTTCGGAGCTAGTGCCCGATTAAGCACCGGTTATTCCTGTTACCACCAAAGTCTCTTGGCCCTGAACACTCGTTCTTATCTGGCCCCACTCCGATGATGGCCTGAGTTATTTCATTATTGGTATTTGACGGGTATTGGAGGCGGGGGCGCTGAGCAAAGTGACTAGTACGCTACCACACACTTATATAAAGTGAGGCAACACTAACCAGGTATAGAGTGATGCCGTTTGTTTTTACCTTACATTTAATGACCTTCCGTTAGCTGTTGTTTCCCATTTCTAAGACCAGCCTCATACGTTTTCCCGTTGTTTTTTTATTATCGCAGATATTGGGTGGAATCAGTACATCTACAGCTAACATCACCTGTCTAATGCCAGAGACACTTTAATAACGGTGCTGTGATGCCAAACAGTGATATTATTCCATCACTTCTTATACATTTTAGGCTTCATTGTAAAGCACGCAGCAAAGAGCCTGTGTTTTATGTGCTATGACGGAAAAGGCATACAAAACAACATATTTTTTCTACTTTTTGTTTTTTTCAAACACACTGAGGATGTGAATGGGTTGGTGAGATCTTTCATGGTTTTACAGGGCTCTTTGGGACGGTGTTAAAAGAAGATTTCACAGTTTGCTTTACTCAAGAGCCTTCTGAACTTCTGCTTATAGAAAGCTTAAATGATTCTGCTGTTAGAACTAGGGATGCACTGAATATTCGGCCACCGAAAATTATCGGCCGAAAATGGTTAAAAAGGCCCTTTCGGCTTTCGGCCGAAAGGGTTTTAGCACCGAAAAAATATCACCGAATGTCAGAACAGTGTTGTTGAGCAGAACGTGTTGTTGTGATGACGTAATAAAGACGCGGCGACCATGCTCGCGGCTGGCTCACAGGGGGGGGGGGAACATTGACCTTTGTCATCGAGATTGCCCTGAGCCTTTAACAAATCGTATTAAATAATGTGATGACAGAACTGTAAACAGAATAGCTGAAATTTTAACAAACTAAATAACTCAGTTTCCTCTAATCATTAACCCATGTTTGTATAATGTAGTTAACTCCGTGTGTTGCTGCTAGCATACATAACACCTGACGTGGAAACCTTACTCGTGGACGGGGCTACAGAGCTGCTAGAAAGACGGTCGAACCCGGTACATTCCTCCGTCTGCATGCGGTGCACTTTTTCTAAATGTTTAGACAAATTGCTCGTGCTTACATGCTAAACTCTTATTGCACTTATGGTAACAAGTATTCTCCACATCGAGACGGGTACAGTTTAACCACACCTCGGAGCGCGTTCTCTCCGCCATCTCCGCAGTGTGCTCCGCTGCATGTAGCAGCTGAGTGTGTGTAAACTGCCCCGCCCCCTCGCACACAGACGGGGAGAGAGATCTCGTCTGATCGAAATACATCATAGACGCATTTGTTGTCTTTGCATATTAGAAACGAGTTGGCGACACTAAGACTGCGATATAATGTTTTTTAGCAATAATACATGACATATATAAATGTACTGTATGCATTCAAAAGTGCTGAATAAATGTTTTATGGACCCATAATAGTGATTATTATTTAAGTTAAGTTTTGCCATAATCATGTCTATTTCCATAATCAGGTAGCTGAACAACATTGGTAAAAAATGTATACATTATATATATATATATATTTCTATTAATCATTTTCGGCCTTTCGGCATTCGGCCAACTGTTTCCTATTTTCGGTATCGGTTTCGGCAAAGAATTTCCCATTCGGTGCACCCCTAGTTAGAAGTTCGTGCCTGCCTCTGGGTGTACTCAAAGCTTACCTTCAGCGTCCCCTTCCACTGTGTCATCCAGGGGGGAGTTGGTGAAGTCATCCATGTCATCTTTAAAAGGCATACGCAGGGGCTTGTACTCAGGATCCTCATCCTCGCTGTAGAGACAAGAGAATGGCTAATTTTAACTTCCAATATAACACAAAGAAGAGGAAAGGGAATATTGGAATTAGTTGAAAAATTAAGATATAAATCAAAATAAGGATCAAGTTTAACTTAAGTTTTTTCCAATCACCATTAAGGTATTTGGTGAAATTAAATCCCTGACAGTTATATTTCAAAGTAATTAAGTATAGAAACTGATAAAACCTTCATATAAGCTAGGAGCAGTTTGAACTGCTGTTAAAATGGGACAAATCACAGAGATGGAAGAATAAAAGCAGGGCTGAGTAAAGGCTGCTCTCTTACCCATCCACACCATCTGTCATCATGTCAGAGCTCCTCTGCTCCGCTGCGATGGCCTTGGCATCCGGCATGCCCACCCTCTCCAAGAAACACAGGGTGGTGTCCGCTCGCATCGAGTTGTACTTCTCATAGCCTGAAGAGCAAGAGGAGAAGATGAACACAGAGGCGTGGAATCCATGTTTGTATTTTTTGTATAATGACAATAAAAGGCTTTAACTTTGAACTGTGTTTAGGTGCAGGGGGCTTTAATCAGTAACCAGGCAGGAAATCAAGGAGACTCAAAACAGTTACAGGTCAACACACACAGGCAGGCAAACTCCTAGAGAGAAGGCACACACACACACACACACACACACACACACACACACACACACACACACACACACACACACACACACACACACACACACACACACACACACACACACACACACACACACACACTGAAATGAAGGAGGAGACAAAAACAGCAGCAGAAGGGCAGACCCCAGGAGCCAGCTGCTGACAAGACAGACATCCCGCCTGTGTGTGTGTGTGTGTGTGTGTGTGTGTATACACGCGAGCCTACATTCTGTACATGCGTGTGCTTATCCAAGTAAGCCTGCAGGTGCTCATTTGTGTCAGAGAGAGGTAGAGAGAAGAAAGTGGAAAAAGTGTGTGTGGCATGGCGTGTGTGAAAGTGAGCTAGTGGGTGTGAGGAACTGTATGTGTGTTTGTCCGTTAGGGGCATTCGAGCAGAACAGATTAGAATGTGCAGATCCTACTGAGACACAGTGAAGGAGAGAAGGAGGAGGGAGGGGGAGAGAAGGAGGAGGGAGGGGGGGAGAGAAGGAGGAGGGAGGGGGGGAGAGAAGGAGGAGGGAGGGAGGGAGAGAAGGAGGAGGGAGGGAGGGAGGGGGGAGAGAAGGAGGAGGGAGGGAGGGGGGAGAGAGAAGGAGGAGGGAGGGAGGGGGGGAGGAGAAGGAGGAGGGGGGAGAGAAGGAGGGAGGGAGGGAGGGAGGGAGGGAGGGAGGGAGGGAGGGAGGGAGGGAGGGAGGGAGGGAGGGGGGAGAGAAACCATTTGAAGGAATGAGGAACATCTGAAGAGCAGGTGAGAGGGAGGGAAAAAAAGGGAGGGGAAAAAGGAGAGGAAATCAAAACAGAAGCCTTACTCCCTTCACTCCGTCCTTATTCCCCTCACAACTCATCGGGGGCCTTTACAGGGCTGACACACACACTTTTCTGTGTGTGTGTCAGCCCTCCTCCACCCAAAGGACCTCCCTAGTGAATAAGGATTATGATTAACTATGGGTGAACCCCTTTTGTATTACTGTGCGTCCTAATTGAATCATAGAGGGTGGCAATGATGGAACAATGACAAAATAATATGAATGAGGGTCTCAAGCCACAACTTACAGACACTGGGAGTCACATTTATGGGGGGGGGGGGCTGATACAAGTTAGCAGGTTAACAGTAAATGGAGATAAATATGTTATTTTAACTTTAGAAAGAGCTTTGTTTTCATGCTTTGTATCATTTACACCTGTAACAAACTGCAAAGAGTACACACACACACACACACACACAATCAATCACACTGACGATAACACACTGAGCCTGCCAGCTGCGTGTTGCTATCGCCATAGCAACACCAATCAACCAGTGGCAGCAGAAGTGGGTGGGATGTGTTTGTGTGTGTTTGTGCCCTCGCCCAGTTTGAATGATGATGCTTGCGTGATGTTGACTGGGTTGGAAGCCACTGGAGAATGTGTGTGTGTGATGTTCATTTTGTATTTGCCATGTATGGCTGCCGTTGGGAGACGTGGATGTGTACATACAGGATGTGGTTGTGTGTGTTTCTCACCGTGTTTGAAGACACCGAGCAGCAGGGATTTGTCGGCCTCGCTGTCCCACCAGTCAGCCGGGACCTCGGCGTGGAACGGCTGCGGAATCCAGATATCCAGCTCACTGTGGCACAAACACACACATCACTGATACCAGAACTAAACTGTTGGTCCATGTTCAATCTGCTTTGGTGCGCCATTTTTAACCGAAGAGGGAAAAAGAAAAAAGGGAAGGGAAGGGCTGAAATAAGATTACGAGTCATTTGTGATGTAATCAGATTGTAAAAGCTGTCAGCCGAAGATAAAAACGAATACCCAAAATGTTCATGTGCACACAGAGTTATCTGGTTGCATTCTAATTATGGTTTTCTTTAGTTCACATGTTCAACTGCACATTCGATACCCTCAAAGTATGTCCAGGTTCTGAAAAAATCAACACATTTGAATGAGCAGTCAGTGAAATAAAATGCATGAAAAATGATTGATCTAAACAGGAATGACTGATTGCTGCGGTCTGTTTTCTTACCATGGAAATCTGGAAATTACTATAATGTTCATCCAGATCTTTACAAAAGCAGTGGTCATGCATTACTTCACTTCAAATATGACCATTACTAATATGATTTTATTTGTATCAACCATTTGAAATGTGACTCCAGAGGGAGCTGTGGGAAGTGGGATCACTGTGTGCCTCAGTGTTGGCTCTTAAAACATCATGTTTGAAAATGAAGAGGGAATTGCACAGGACAGTCCGTAGCCCACTGCCCCATCTCCGTTTGTGCTCCATGCTAAATTAGCTGTTGCTAGCATATATTTGTGGCTCTCGTCTATCCACTTTAAAAACTGTCCATTGTGAGTCAACAACGTCATGTGTGCAATGCTACATCAGCGGAGTGCTCCTATTTTGACATACTGTTCTCTTCACAGCCTTCCAGGTAAGATGCTACCAATATTCTCCCCCATGGTCTTAATTGTTCTCCATTTAATTGATATAACCTTGAGAGAAATATATGGAGACCCCTGACGCAGTACCTAAACTTTATGCTTACAAGCGGTTTTTAAATAATTACAACAGTCCAATTATTATTTGTTGTACTCTTTATGCATGTAAATGACAAACCTAGAATAGTTATAATGAGCAAGGTTTTTGCAGGCTGGATGAAATGTGGTTGCACCAAAAAACAATTTTCCATTATGGAGTGGAGGAAAAGTGGTGTGTTTCCACCAAGTTGGGAAAAGAAGGGGCACAATGGAAGCAGAAAGACAGAGGGTGACAGGAGGAGGGGAGAAACGCTCCCTTATCTCTGCAAACAGCAGCATGGCCACACGCGCACGCCTGGGCCAAGACTGGCAGGCTAAATCCCCCTGGCATATGTTGGCATGATGGTACCCCGTATGCTCACGTCTGGCATGCGCTGACACACACACACACAGACACATACAGGGGTCTGTCACAGTAGCCACAGAGAGGGAGGAGGGAGTGGGAGAGATCAACATGAAGTGCACGTGCTCCACATTATGAATGCAATCACATCTGGGTGAAAGGGTGATGAGCGGGGGATGGGAGGTGATGAGAGACTGAAGTGGACTGCAGAGAGGGACAGACAGATGGCAGGGAAAGTGTGATGGAGGGAAGATGGAGGGAGCAGCGAAGGAGTTGTCAGAACGAGGTGAAGGAAACCGTAGAGTTAACCTTCACATCTACAACCTTGCACTGCAAAGCCTCGTGCAAAATGCTAATAAGCAGTAGCTTGTCAAAATGTGAAGGAAAGAAACCTGTAAATGGGTCAAAGCTGGTAAAAAAGCTAATTTCCCCCAGATAACAAAGTGTGTTGCATCTGTCAGAATATAAAGAACTGTGCCAAAGAGGCCACTGGAACAAGCACAAATACACTTTAGTAATAATTCATCACTCATCCATCTATGAAGTGGCTTTCATGATGCATCCAATACATAAAAGCCTTTCTATGAACTGTAAACACAGAAAGATGTCATCAAAGAAACAACTGGCTGCAAACGGGGGTCGATGAGCTCTTTTTGGGGTTGGAATTCATTTGGAGATGCAGAACGTACAAGCATTTAAGCTGATCTGGAGTAACTAGTTCTTATTAGAAAATGTTGAATGAATTAGCAGGTGTTCTGAGTGGAACACACAAGCATGTTGTTTAGATCAGAAAAGCAACTGAGTAGAGAGCTTGAGAAACAAAGAAAAGGAATGAAGGTTAAGAGAGAAGAGGCAGAATCATGTTGGAATCAGTGCTCTATAGCATGCAATACTTTCTGGGACAAACCAAGAGGAAGAAGGTTTACTGACCTGGAGTCAGCTCCTTCCAGAATGCGTTCGGCCTGATCGCCGATGACTTCCTGACGTAGATAGTACAGCATCCTCACCCTCAGCAGCACCCTGCAAAATAAAGTCATGCTGGTTCAAATGTTGTTCAACACAGAAACAAAAACAACAATTGTTTTAATGACAACTTAATCAAAATAAACACATTTTCTGAGGTAATGCGTTAAAGATGACCATCAGAATCTTTTAAAGATTATTTTCAGATTTCTTATGCTTTCAGAGGTTATTCTGACCCTTGAATGTGTTCCAGTCAGGCTTTCGTCCAAACCACAGCACTGAGACTGCTCTTGTAAAGGTCTTTAATGACATCCACTTAAACACAGACAGTGGCAGAACTTCAGTGTTAGTATTATTAGATCTCAGTGCTGCGTTTGACACTGTTGACCACAGCATATTACTAGACCGACTGGAAAACTGGGTGGGACTTTCGGAAACAGTTCTGAATTGGTTTGAATCCTACTTAAAGGACAGAAACAACTTTGTTTCTATAGGTAAATACACATCTGAGTTGACAAATATGACATGTGGGGTTCCTCAAGGCTCCATCTTGGGGCCTCTTCTCTTTAACATCTACATGCTACCACTGGCTCAGATAATGAAGAACAACAAAATAAGTTACCATAGCTATGCAGATGACACACACATTTACGTAACAATTTCACCAGGAGACTATGCTCCAATTCAAACACTGAGTAAGTTCATTGAACAAATCAATGACTGGATGTGTCAGAACTTTCTCCAATTAAACAAAGATAAAACTGAGGTAATGGTTTTTGGAGCCAAGTCAGAACGTATAAAGTTAGCGCTGAGCTTCAGTGTGCAATGTTCAAAACAACAGATAAAGCCAGAAATCTAGGTGTAGTCATGGACTCTGACCTGAGTTTCAACAGTCACATTAAAACTGTTACTAAATCAGCCTACTATCACCTAAAGAACATATCTAGGATTAAAAGACTAATGTCACAGCAGGATTTGGAAAAACTTGTCCATGCTTTTATCTTCAGTAGACTCGGACTACTGCAATGGTGTCTTCACGGGTCTCACTAAAAAATCTATTAGGAAAGCTGCAGCTGATTCAGAACGCCGCTGCTCGAGTCCTCACTAACACTAAGAAAGTGGATCACATCACTCATGTTCTGAAGTCTTTACACTGGCTTCCTGTGTGTCAAAGAATAGATTTCTAAATACTGCTGCTGGTTTATAAAGCACTTGAATGGTTTAGGCCCAAAATACATTTCTGACCTCCTGCTAAATTATGAACCATCCAGATCTCTCAGGTCTTCAGGGACTGGTCAGCTTTCTGTCCCCAGAGTCAGAACTAAACATGGTAAAGCAGCATTCAGTTATTATGCTCCAAATATCTGGAACAAACTCCCAGAAACCTGCAGGTCCGCTGCAACTCTGACTACTTTTAAATCCAGGCTGAAGACTTTTCTTTTTGTCGCTGCTTTTAATTGAACTATTCACATCTTAGACTACACTGTAACTTTTATCCATGTACTTTTTCTTTTAATGTTTAATTGAACTATTCATATTTTAGACTGCACTGTAACTTTTATCCATGTATTTTTTCTTTTTAATGTTTATTTTATTATCTTTTCTTTTTAATGACTGATTTTAAATGCCATTTTCTTAATGTCTTTCATTTTTTGTAAAGCACTTTGAATTGCCTTGTGTTGAAAAGTGCTATATAAATAAACTTGCCTTGCCTTGAAGATCCTCTAGTGTAGATTCAATCATGATCTAATCCTCTAAGAAATGGGTTTGTAAAAGTACGAATACAGCGGTATACTGCTGTCTATGTGCAGTCTGCAGGAGCACTGAACACATTTGAGATGGAAAATGTCCTATAACTCATTACTGCATTTCAGGTTTTTTTTCTTTACAACTGCTTTCTAAGGGATGGTCATCTTCTGTTGATATCAATGACAGATGTTGGCGGTCACAGTGTGTCCTTCAGTGAAATGAATCACTTCAGTCATGGCTCAACAGTGACAGTCACATCTGAACTTGTGACATTGGAAAAGCTGCTATCTGGGAGATCTGCTTCACTGTAAACATTTGTCACCAGGATTTCATGCCAATAGCTGTGTTTGGGGCAGAAAACAGAGGGAAAGAGGGTGGGGGGGTAAGTGGGAGGAGCAGAGGGGGGAAGAATTGAAAGGACAGAGCGGTGCTGGAGGGAACAGTAAGTTTGGAGAGGCAGCGCAGACGGGGGAAGGGTATGAAGACTGTCACTTGCAACTCATTCTGCAATGAATGTGTGTGTGTGTGTGTGTGTGTGTGTGTGTGTGTGTGTGTGTGTGTGTGTGTGTGTGTGTGTGTGTGTGTGTGTGTGTGCATCAATGGCATTGAATGTTGCCGTGTATGTGTGTCTGTTGGCAGGCTGTGAGCTCATCCATCAATGTGCCAGGCCTGATTAGCCACACAACGCTGTGCTCCAGCCTAGCAGATGGCACCACATAATCACCCCCAAGTGTGTGTGTGTGTGTGTGTGTGTGTGTGTGTATACACGTCTTTCCCCCACTTCCAACAGGTCTGCCTGCCTAGCACCTGGCCTGGCACACGGCCAGACGCACACAAACAAACAAACTTCCCCCTCAAGAAGGAAAAAAATAATCTTAGAATTGAAGCATATCTCCCTGACAACAGGAGAGAGAGAGCTGACCACTCAACAAACCTGTGTGTGTTGGAAGTATTCCTTTACTTAAGTACAAGTACAAATACTATGGTCTCAAAATACTTCACTGCTAAGTCTTGATTACAAAATGTTTCAAAAGTAAAAGTACTCATTGTGCACACAAATGAGTTTCAGAATAATATTTAGTACAGAAGTATAATAATCGAAAATGTCCATCAAGAGTGAAAGTACTTTCTATGCACAATGGCTCTTTTCACAGTATTATATTATTATGGCTATTATATTGTGCTTTTTTTTATACATGCAACAGCATTTCAGTATTGTAGTTGGTCAATGTGAACCAAATGATACAGTACAGTGCTGCATTATACCACATCAGAATATATGTGACAGTATATGTACAAAGTAACTAGTAACAGAGTTATATAAATGTAGTGGAGTGAAAAGTACGACATTTGACCGACCATAAAATGGAAATACTCAAATAAAGTACAAATGTGTCAAAGGACAATACTTGAGCAAATGTACTTCCCACCACTGGTGTGAGGAGGAAGACGGGAGGCTGCTTGGGCTGTTAAAGTTCTATTTACGGTTGTAGAGCTGATCACATTGTATCCATGTCCTGGTTTAAAGCCTGAAGCATTAGTTTGGAATCCATCACGGTTTTTAATCTGTCATCCTTCCATAAACTGTTAATGGCTCCCACAGATACAGAGGGAATGTGTCCATTTCAGGTGTGTTTGTGTGAGAAAGCCCTACTTGTTACAGTGGTGTTTCAGATGTCTCTTGTAGCTGTCCTCCTGCAGGATGTGGTCAGGGTTGCAGCTGGCCAGCCAATCAGCTCTTGGCGTCTGCGGAGTCGGAGCCGCAGGCTTTCCCTTCTTGCCCTTC
>NW_022992252.1:119077-224949 GCF_902827175.1 Gymnodraco acuticeps
CACTAAACATACTACCAGTAGAAATACATTGCTTTCAAAATCGCTCTGTGTCGAATCAATAGATTATATTTCGTGACTATAACACGAAATGCCGTGAGTGCTTCATCCTCTGAACACCACAGGATGGCGACTGTAACGCACATAACGTAGGTACGCTCCTCTGAAATGATTGTCCCCTGCAATTATTATTATCCGTCAATCGAGTTCGCTATTCAGCTCGCTAATGTTAGCTTAAACAAACATAACATGCAACGTTAGCCTAATCTAAAATGCTCTTCTACGGCGTACCTTTCATGTGGCTCGTCAGCGCAGACTCTCGCATCGTTATTTTTGCAAACTTTGCAGGAGGCTACTCGTGGGCTTGACCCTCGTCTTAGCCATGGCTTGTATTTGTCTTCTGCTAGCCAACGCTCGTTGAAACTGCAACCTCCTGGCACACAGTCATCTATCACTCTCATCAGAGTGCCCAGGTCACACGTAACACAAACACTTGCAGGTCGCGCGCATAGCGCGGGAAGGCCGCAGCGGAGCTGTTTTATGTAGAAGCGAAGCAATTATTTTCTTTTAATCTAAAAAGCGAACTATTCAGTCAGACAGCAATGTATTGTAAAAGTAAAGCATTTACATTTTCAAGCACTTTATCTCAATTTCAAGCACCATTCCCAAAATTCAAGCACTTTCCCAACCTTGAAAACACCACGTCAAATTTCAAGCATTGTCAAGGATTTCAAGCACCCGTACGAACCCTGAGTTTTACTTGTATAATACTTCAATTTTATATAAAAGACAGTTTGTTTTCATCTGTTTTCAAATAAACAAAGTATTGGCTTTCAGAATATTAAACTTGTTTCTGCAAATTCAGATGATAAATACAACTTTGAAGCTTCGGCATAATTACAAGCAGAGAACGGACTAATGTAACATCACAGCAAGCATAACAACAGCCGGTGTTTCTTGTGAGTGTTTCCCCGGTACACAAACACACACACACACACACACACGCGAGCTTCCCCCAGACCAGTAATACAAACGAAAATGTGTCTTCGGGTCAATGTGACTGATTTCGATAGATCAAGTCACATTTGGTTTAGGCACGAAACATACTACCAGTAGAAATACATTGCTTTCAAAATCGCTCTGTGTCGAATCAATAGATTATATTTCGTGACTATAACACGAAATGCCGTGAGTGCTTCATCCTCTGAACACCACACGATGGCGACTGTAACGCACATAACGTAGGTACGCTCCTCTGAAATGATTGTCCCCTGCAATTATTATTATCCCTCATGGAGTTCGCTATTCAGCTAGCTAACGTTAGCTTAAACAAACATAACATGCAACGTTAGCCTAATCTAAAATGCTCTTTTACGGCGTACCTTTCATGTGGCTCGTCAGCGCAGACTCTCGCATCGTTATTTTTGCAAACTTTGCAGGAGGCTACTCGTGGGCTTGACCCTCGTCTTAGCCATGGCTTGTATTTGTCTTCTGCTAGCCAACGCTCGTTGAAACTGCAACCTCCTGGCACACAGTCATCTATCACTCATCAGAATGCCCAGGTCACACGTAACACAAACACTTGCAGGTCGCGCGCATAGCGCGGGAAGGCCGCAGCGGAGCTGTTTTAGAAGCGAAGCAATTATTTTCTTTTAATCTAAAAAGCGAACTATTCAGTCAGACAGCAATTTATTGTAAAAGTAAAGCATTTACATTTTCAAGCACTTTATCTCAATTTCAAGCACCATTCCCAAAATTCAAGCACTTTCCCAACTTGAAAACACCACGTCAAATTTCAAGCATTTTCAAGGATTTCAAGCACCAGTACGAACCCTGCATGCAGTGTATATAGTGTGTGTTACCGGAGTGGTTGGTCAGCAGCTTGGTGGTCCCGTCCTCACTGGGGTTGATCAGGTCCCAGATGAAGCTCTTGATGTTCTCGTCTCCACGGTAATGCAGCAGGCAGTAGGCCAGCAGCGCTCTGCAGATCTTCTCCACATCCGACTCCTTCAGGGGTCGTTTGAAGCGACCGTGAGCCAGGATGTCATTCCACCTACCCCACCTGCAAAGAGATATGGAGAACAAAAACCTGTTAGTGGATATACCGTATTTGTTTACCAGATCATAGTATTCATTCAAATGCAGTAAAACATGTCAAATACGGGGAAAATATCGCATTTCCTGTCAAACCAATGATCCACGTTTTGATTAATCTAATTAACATATTGCACATGATATAAAGACCATACTAAACAACAAATAATAATTATATAATGTGCATTCATCTGTGAAGCAAAGCAAATAAATGAAAATAATGTATTTATTTACAAATAAATCGATTGTAATTGTTCTGATTTTAATTTTAAAAAAGGTAGCGGCAGCAATTAGTGCATTATCAGTTTTCAACCTATTTTAGTAATCGAGTCATTTTTAATGCAAGTAATATATATGTACATTTCTGGATTTGTTTCTATTATAGTTATAGAGTTGAATATCTTTGGGATTTGGATTGACAAAACAAGACATGTTAAGACATCCCCTTGGTCTTTAACAAATTGGTATGGACATTATACCATTTCCTGACATTTTATTGACCAAACAATTAATTTGGAAAATAATCTGTAGTTGCAGCCCGACACAAAGGTCATACATGTACCAGAGTTTTGATCTAAGAGTGACTGTCAGCCCAACCAGTGCCACCCAGCCATCCCTGTGTGTGTTAATGGAGGGTAAGCGATCCTAAAGGCTGATGCGCTGGACAGGGTTCCCGACACAGACTACATTTTTTCCAAGGCTGCTTCCAAATCTCCAGTGAACCATGTGACGCAGTGTTACTCTGAGTGATGATTTTAGACAAGGTAAAATGGTGGATGAGTGTGAGTGAGAGAGATGGATGATGGGAAAAGACAACAGCGCATTGAGCGAGAGGACGGGCTCAGTCAGACAGTGTGTTTTTGTGTCCTACAGCCTCGGGCCACAAGACTAGACTGTAACAATAACAACGCTGACACACACACACAATTATCCCTGTATGTGGTAAGTGTGTCAGTTGGCCTGTGTGTGTGCAGTATAATGCATCCATGTCCTGAAAGGCTGCTATGGTGTAGTAAAACACGCTCTTATGCACAGGTTAATAAACATTCCTCTTTATGTCTTTAATGCAATTATATAAATCATCCACAGGCATTTCTGCTGGGGTTAAATCTGAACGTTTAACTACTTTCATCAATCATAAAATGGTGTTTTTTAGGCCTTATGATATCCTCCACAGTATCAGATACACACCCACAAAACTAAATGTTTTTGGAAAACATTTTAAGTGTCTTTTTTTTCATGTAAACCAGTAGTCAGACATTGTTTACAGCCTACAAAGTTGTTAAATAAAATGTGGTGATTATTAATGGTTTTTATGTAAAAAGCAGTTCAAACAGACTGGTCAAATTTGATCGGGACCACCACAACACAGTAAGGGAGGAGAAATGGACATGACAGCAGGGTTAAATGATTTAGAGACATGGTAAAAAGCAGGTGTCTTTAGATTAGATAAGTGCATCAGTGTGGTGTGGTGACTGACCCGTAGACCAGCAGGTTCTTCTCCACTCGGAAGCACTCAGATCGGGGGTACCCCTGGGCTTTGTCTTGGGGCCGTCGCGGTTTGGACGAGGGTCGGCTCGGTTCGTCGTCTTCACTCTCCAGCTCCGAGAACTCGAGCATTTCGTCCTCTTTGGCGCTGCTGAAGTGCCGGGTCTGCTTCCTCACCCTTGGTGTGTCGATCACCAGCGTGTTCTGGAAACAAATTAAGTGAGCACATTTAGTTTGTGTTTTTTGAAAGCCAAGATGCATTGTCCTTCTGGAATCTTTTTATTTTATTTGATTAATCAGGTTTAAAAAACAGATGGCCTGAAATCTGTCAACAACAATATGCAAAGCACCTTCTGCTTCCTTCCTGTGAAGTGGCCTATTTGTACATATCATGTACATTCGGACTTCTATGACAAGTGTGAACCCCGTGGCATCTTCTGTACAGAATCTGAATAATTGGATGTTTGGCCCCGTGTTTCATTCCTGATGCTGAGAACATTTCTGCCTGGCTCAAACCAACTGCCATTAATTATGTTGTCTAATGAATTAGATTTTTGTTCAATTAATTAGATTTTTTCCCACTCGCAATCCCATTAATATGTGCAAACAGGGCGGTAGTTAGCTCCACAATAATCACAGAGGGCTGCAGTCATTTCCATTTTAACATCACACAATGAAATCCCAGGGGAGCAGCCCTTGTTCGCTGGCAGATTTGGATTAAGTGTTCCGCTGGAGAGCCCTCCAAAGGAGGAGAACACAGAACCAGGAGGACAAACACAGATACAAAAAGTGAACAAATATAGAGCGGGAAAATAAAGATGCCTGTTAGCAGAGCACTCAATGGGTGTGTAAGAATGCGAGCGAGCTTGTGTAACTGTGTGTGTGTGTGTAGTCTAAGTGATATCTCTGTACCCTCCAGGCATCTGCGCTCCGTTAAGTGGAGCTAAGCAGCTTACTCTCTCTCGCTCAAACACACACACGAGAGCAGGGAAACATGGGTAATCAAGGAAGAGAGGAGATTCCCAACTGTCAATATTAA
This sequence comes from Gymnodraco acuticeps, assembly GCF_902827175.1. Taxonomy (NCBI): domain Eukaryota; kingdom Metazoa; phylum Chordata; class Actinopteri; order Perciformes; family Bathydraconidae; genus Gymnodraco; species Gymnodraco acuticeps. The sequence continues at coordinate 123,696 of NW_022992252.1, forward strand.
TCTCTCTTACCTCCTGCTAGCTTGTGGTGATACCGACTACTTACCACTGCATGTCCCCTTTTCTATGACGGGACACCCTTACTTTAAATCAAGTATTAGGAAGCATTTCTTTATGTTGTTGGGTGGATTTAACATTTTGTGTGTGTGCGTGTGTTTTTGTAGTACCCGTCCATTCATGGCGTCCATGTCCAGCTCAGCCTTCTTGGCCCATTTCTGCCAGAAGTCTGGGTCCTCCAGAGAAATGTCTGTTCGGTTACCAGCTGCAACAAAACTGGCCTGCAGACGAAAGAGGTCAGTAATTAACTTCACATCCGTGATTTTAAGTAACCAAGTAGATTTACTCAAGTACTGTACTTAAGTACAATTCTTAGATAGTTGTACTTTACGGTAGTTTTTCATTTTTCTACTTTGTACTTTTACCCCACTACAATTCAGAGGTGTAAAGTACCAGATTTGAGTACGTCTTCCACTGATAATATAATGTCTGAGTATGGAAGCAGAGTTCACTGCAGTAGTCCTTGGATCATGCTCAGGTTTTACCTTAGCAAAGGTAGAGCCCTTGCCCTCAGACTCGATGGTGATGGTGTGTGTTCGTCTCTGGAGGATCTGGTCGATGTCTTCCTCACAGAACTTTGATCCCTCGTCTTCCTCGTCCATCAAAGCTCCGTACGCTCCCTTCCTCAGCAAGTCCTCAACCTCCTTCTTGGACAACTGCTGTACTCCGACAACAAAGGATTCCATGACAAAGTTTAGTGTTGTCAGAGCACACAAACATGGGACGGAAAATATTTGAACTAAACTATCAATTTAACTTATTTGGCATCAGTAGGTTTCATACAAAGGATGAACGAGTGGTCTGACAACGTGGTGTGAAGGTCTATCGTTTTTCCAGCCCAGAAAACGAAAACTTTACAGCGCGGGGTAAATGGAATATTTGTAATCCTGTGACAGTGTTGGAGAGTATCCCATATAATACAATGTGACTAACAAAAGATTAACTATTGAATATTGTTTGCTAGATTATTATTTTTAAATCCATGGTGAACTCATATAAAAGATAATTAACATTTACTCAGCTCTGCGCAACTGTTCATGCTTTCATATTAAAGTGCTTTTTTAATCAATCTACTTTGAAGAAAAATGCTCTATGAAGCGACTGTAGCTGTGAAATTCATATTTCCTGGCATGAACACGCAAAGGGTTACGCTATGTTGATGCATTCGTCATGCGGAAGTGGGCTTGGTTAAATCACAACTGGGTTGGAGACAGTTGTCCAGCTTCTGGAATAGCTTTCTGACTCATGGTGAACTGAACAGATTCACTGTCCAAAAGAAATCCACCTGAAGCTATCTATGGGGTATTGGACGTGTGTGTGTGTGTGATGTCTCACCCCGCTGTTGCTGTTCTCTCGTCCGCTCATGCTCTGCAAAACGGCCTTATCGAGCCCCAGCTTCAGACTGGCCTTGTCGAACATCTCCCTCTCGTAGCTGTTCCTGGTGATCAGCCGGTAGATCTTCACCGCCTTGGACTGGCCAATACGATGACACCTGGCCTGGGCCTGGAAGAGGACGCAGTCAGATAAATGACTTGCAGAAGAGGACTAATTATATGGTCCAGTGAAGCAGAATCAGTCACGTGCAGAGGAGGTTAGAGGGGCAGGGTCCAACTGAATAAAAGGGCAAGCTGGCGATTTGTGTTACTTTTAAATAAAAATATGTCCAAGATAACTACTTTTGTGACAGTTTAAGTAATAAATAAATTAAGTCCATTTTGGTAAATTCTCCTCACATGTTAACAAGCCAAACTCTTACCACCTTCTCCATAAAGGCATCAGGCAAGATGCTTCAGTAATTACTGGCAGATGCTGATATTGTATGGCTCATATACTTCTACTATGTGTGCTTCTACTATGTGTGCTTCTACTATGTGTGCTTCTACTATGTGTGCTTCTACAGGTGCTCGAGCCCACTTTGAGGTCCATCTGTGCACGTGTCTGAGCAGAGCTAAATGTGGGAGTCAGGATTGTACCTGCAGGTCGTTCTGAGGGTTCCAGTCAGAGTCGAATATGATGCAGGTGTCGGCTGCCGTCAGGTTGATGCCTAGGCCCCCGGCCCTCGTGCACAGAAGGAACACGAAGCGGTCCGAGTCAGGTTTGGAGAAGCGGTCGATGGCAGCCTGACGTAGGTTACCACGCACTCTGCCGTCTATACGCTCATAAGGATATCTGCATGGGAGGAGAGGTATTTTAGTGACATCATGACAGAAAAGTCAACACTATGAGAGAGATGTCCCAAAGCTTCTCTATAGCTTATCATATAGAGTCACATTCCCCCAGATACACTATATCATATCAAACTAATTAATCAAGACTATGAAGTGCAACTTATAATGACTTGTATTAACCCTCTGAGACCCACATAGGACATTTCCGTTTTTGTATATTTTTGTGTTTTGCCTTATAAATTGTCATTTCTTTATAGTATAATCAAGTTTTACACATCCCAGAAATCAGCACAACCTCAGCTAATGATATATGTCACTCATTAGAGACTTATATACACTATAATAGGGGATATTTGCCCATATATAAAAATGGAGCTTGAACTTTTTACTTATTTGATTAAAAATAACTGCTAACCATAACATTGAAAGAAACATTCAATACGGAACATTGCACACATTTATTATCATTGTATCAGAACTGATTAGAAGATTCTAACTTATTCTGTTCATTAGTTATGCCCATTCTTTTGGGCATAACTAATGAATTGCCAGGAATTGTCATTTTGTTGTCCTTGCCATACCTTAGTCTACTTTTAAGACACTAAAATAACGTATATAACGTAATAACTTTTATTTTGTTTTCGCGCGTGGAATTATACCGGCTCTCGTTTCAGTACACATAGCAACGGAACTGACAGGTAATCCTCTGAATCAGACTCCGATTGGCTGTGACTGCATCCACTCCGAGTGTCCGATTCAGAAACGTGACTCTTACACTCTTTACGTGGATGAGAATTAGTGCTGTAGCGACGCGTCGACTTCAAAATATCGTCGACGACATATTTCCGCGTCGACACCATAGACTGTATGACGCCACACACACGTGGGTCACCCAAAGCAACAAGCAGTTCGCAATCGCACTTCTAACACAATGGAGACTGAAACGGCTACCAACTCCTCCTCACAGGATTGCGCACGAAGCCCTCAAACGAAAACATCTCGCCCTAGGTCTTCAAAAGCATGGGAATATTTTAAAGTTAGTCCAAAACGCAAAGATATTTATATATTTATATCTCACTGAGACTGCTGCTTGACCGGAAGCAGCAGCTAGCTGTGGTGGCAACCATTAGCAGCTAGCATTTGCTCTCCGATTTTTACATTAAAATGGAATTATGGATTATAAATTCAATAATTTTTTTATACATAGACGTTAAAAACCTATGGATTAACCGATTCAGCCGCGTTTCTCATTTTAATGCCATTGAACACGTATTTTGATCAGATTGACAGCTACGGCGGTGAGACGATCTCCCTAGAAGCTCTGTGAAGGTACGTGTTGTGATGACTGTATTTGCTTCCCCTGTCGCGAGTCCGGATCACTCAGTGATGATACTATGTACCTACATAATCTGTGGAGTCTCAGCTTTAATCGGATATCTTGTATGTGCAGCTACGATAAGTAATAAGGGTACTTTTATCTTGAGATCTGTGCCAATGTCCGTTAGCATTTTTCGCTCAGGGGTCATTTAGATGCTTCTTATGAGACTTGTGTTTTGTGTTGGTAAACATGGTTTGTATTGTCAGTTAGCTGAGATTATTTCCGTTAATCTGGTATAACACATTAATAGGTTCTTAAATATTAAGATCCCCTGAGACACAGTATCGTGAAAAAAAATTTTTTTACATTACGTTTTTTATGAATTGAACAACAGAAAAATAATCATTCGATTAGTCGACTAATCGATCAAATAATCGCCCGATTAATCGTTTTCAAAATAATCGTTTCCCCCCAGCACTAATGAGAATAGATCTATAAAACAGAAAACGATAAGCAATGCGCCAGAATCAAGGTGAGACTAGCCGCATCTTTTAAAACTTTACGCACATTCGTTTCACCAAAATAAGTAAACGCCTCTCAACAGTGGCGTAACAAGGTTGTGATTGGCCCCGGTGCAAATATTTTTTTTGGCAAGCGGTTCCATCTCCATGATCCTGGCCTGCACACCTGAATAGACCCCACTCATGTTCGCCGCGCCATCGTATCCCTGGCCCCGACACGTGCTCAGGTGAAATCCGTTACTCTCTATGCTGTCCAGGATTTTCTTTTGGAGTTCACGAGCTGACGTATCCACTGTTTCCACGAACCCCAAGAAAGCCTCGTTTATCAGGATATCTTTTGCGTTGTCGTTTTCATCCCTCTGGATTGTCACATATCTATACACTTGGCTAATTTGGTCTCTTTTGGAAATATCTTGGGTGGTGTCCATGATGACAGAAAAAAACGGAGCATTATTTATTTCTACTTGAATGTTGCACTGCACTAGGGGTTTCACCAACTAATCGACTAGTCGACTACCTTTACCACTAGTCGGCGCTGTAGGCCCTAGTCAACTAGTCGTAAAAAAAATTGAGGTAAACGAGGTGCTGCAAAATGCTTCAAAACACGTCCGACATTCTTATGTATGGCAGTACTTCAACGAAGATGTAACCAACTCCACAGTGAAGTATCAGTTGTGTACAGCTGTACTGAAGTACAACAAAAATACATCTGCTATGCGCAACCATCTGAAGATGAGACACCCGCTGCCGACAGCTAGCACTAGCAGTAATGCTAGCACCAGTGAGCAACGGACCGGCGTCAGCACAGGACAGAGGCAGACGAGCAGCAAGAAAAAACGGGTCTACAGTGATGCGGATGATGAGCTAGGGTTTACTGCCAGCGGACACCGCATATCCCCACAATGGATAACCCACTGGAGTGGTGGGCAGAAAACGCGCACCGCGTCCCCCGTTTAGCCAAGCTTTCGAGGAGCTACCTGGCTATTCCAGCCACAGGCACCCCGAGTGAGAGGGTTTTTTCCCTGGCAGGCAACGCTGTCACCCGAAAGCGGTCAAGCCTCCTTCCCTCACATGTCGATGCGTTGGTGTTCCTCAACGCAAACCAAAAACCTGGAAAGGTGGACGTTATAGTGGAGGATAGCGAGTAAAGTGTTGCGCAATGCGCACTTGATTTACGTGGCATTTCAGTAAACAGAGTTTTTTGCTGTCGATTTTGGTGAGTCCAGTTACTGTTTGTTATTTACTAAGTCCAGTTACTGTTTGTGATTTACTCGGCCATGTAACACAAATTAAAATGCAGTGTTTAATGTAACTGTATGAGTTCCAATATAAAATACAGTTGTACACCTCTCTTTGTGTGTCTTTATTATGACGTAACGACTAGTCGACTGCTATTTTGAAAAACGCGTCGACTAGTAAATATTGGTAGTTGTGAAACCCCTACACTGCACCCGCTTTGCGATTATGTAGATTATCTAATTTTGAACAGCTGGACTCAAGTATTTCACAGAACCTTGTGGTCGCTCAACAAGTTCTTTCAGAACCGGATGCTAAAAGTTCTATCATACTGAGAAAGTTTCCACTGCTGTCCAAGAATCTCCCTATGTCCTCTAAAAGCCAAGTTACAAGTGGCCAGAGTGATTGTAACGTTGACAATACGCTCAAGTACCTGTCTCCAGTAATTAGCAGCATTCCTTGCATTCCTCTCCATGTTTGCATCGATTCTCCCGTTTTTCTTCCACTGTTCATATATGACACACGCTCCGACATGGACCTGAGATTGTGCATGTGAGTCAATCCTCGCAGACAAATGTTGCCAGTCACGAACTCCTTTGACCCACGCATCACTGTAGAACGGTGCACCTCGGTCTGCGAACAGCCAGCACGGCTCACAATAGGCACAGTCCAGGGTGGGGGAGTAACACAGCCATGTCCGTGGCAGTTTGATACCTGCTCTGGTAGTGGTGGTGTAATAGATCTCGGAGAAACACCTGTTTCCTTGATGTGTGTCTCTGGGGAATGGGCCAGTTGCTATAATATAGCCTTTGATCTTGGCGTCGGGGCTCTCAATAGCGCCATAGAGTCCCCTATCGGTTGGGGAAGGGGCCCTTGCAGGAACAGTAGGACCACCGCCGGGCACAGCCAAATCCATCCTCTCCTCCTGGCTCATGGCTGGAGAAGAAGGTCGCACAGCCACGGATACAGCTTCACTTGTGGAGCTAGACGATGGTGAGGCAGGTGAGCTATCGTTAGCCTCCGGCTCCGGCTGCCGCTGAACGTCAACATTACCAACGTTAGCGTTCGATTTCGAGGACGATGTATGACAAAAAAAAAACTGTCTAATTTTGTCAGTTTAGCCTTTACATCTCCTTGTTCTCTCTTGTCCTTTCTCTTTTGAGCGCCGCTCTTGTGTTTTGGTTTGCTGTATATTATAAATGCTAGCTATTCAATTTGTTATAATTCTGCCGATCTTGCTGCTGCTATAGCTATGTAGTACATATAACGTTTGATGTTGATTTAACGGTTCGCTCGTCACGCAAGGTATCACATGACATGAAAGGGAGCATGGTCATTGGACAGACAAATTACACATTAATTTAGGTTGCTAGGTTACTTTGAAGACTGCGTGAACCAGTCAATGCCATTGGGGCCCCAAAAAATATCTTTGGGGCCCCAAAAAAAAAAAAAATATTAAAAAAAAATGAATAAAAAAAAATAATAATTATACACATTTTTTTTTTTTGCATGAGCCCCTGGACGGCTGTGGGCCCCGGTGCAATGCACCGGATGCACCGTTAATAGTTACGCCACTGCCTCTCAATGAAAAACTTAATAGAGTTGTTTATTGCCGTTTCTGTAGTTTAAGAGGAAACACAGGGAATGTCTCTGGCTCAAACAGCTGAGAAGTTATGACGCTTTGAACACAACGTGATATTTGGGATCGTATACGGTCCCGTGGGTCTCGGAGGGTTAAGGATTATTATTTCCCTTATTTTCTTGATGAATCGATTTGTTGTTTGGTGAATCAGGAAACGGGTCCACCAAAGTTCCCTGAAGACCAGGGTGATTATCTTTTCTGTTTTATCTGACTTACAGTCCAAAAGCAAATACATTCAGTTTACTGAAGTTAAGACGCAAAAATAACACATTAATAATGCATTACAGCAGCTCAAACCTGACAATCAACATCGGCCCCTCTGTTGTTTCCCCGACTCAGACTGCAAGGAATCTGGGTGTGACCCTAGATAACAAACTGTCCTTCACTGCAAACATTGCTGCTACAACCCGCTGCTGCAGATACACGCTTTACAACATCAGGAGGATACGTCCCCAGCTGACACAGAAAGCCACGCAGGTTCTGGTCCAGGCTCTCGTCACCTCACGCCTAGACTACTGCAACTCCCTCCTGGCTGGTCTACCTGCATGTGCCATCCGACCTCTACAGCTCATCCAGAATGCAGCGGCTCGTCTGGTCTTCAACCTTCCTAAATGTTCCCACACCACGCCACCACGCCGCTCCTCCGCTCGCTTCACTGGCTTCCGGTAACTGCTAGAATCCACTTCAAGACACTGGTACTTGCTTACCATGCTGCGAATGGATCTGGCCCTTCCTACATCCAGGACATGGTTAAACTGTACACCCCAGCATGTGCACTCTGCTCTGCATCAGCCAAACAGCTCGCTGCACCCGCACTGCGAGGGGGACCCAAGTTCCCATCAGCAAAAACACGTGGGTTTGCTATCCTGGCTCCAAAATGGTGGAATGAGCTCCCCATTGACATCAGGAGAGCAGAAAGTCTGCACATCTTCCGGCGCAGACTGAAAACTCATCTCTTTCGACTCTACCTCGAGCGATTGAATTACTAACAAAGAACTGCTAACAGAGCTCTTATATACTAACAAAGGACTGGCTTATCTATAGCCAGTTGAGTAGCACTTGAAATGTTTGGCTCTATGAAACCTGATGTACTTATATGATTCTGTTTTCTTCAAGGTTGTGTCTTCCTGGTCGAATGCACTTATTGTAAGTCGCTTTGGATAAAAGCGTCAGCTAAATGCAATGTAATGTCAAACCAGTCATTATTTTTCTCTGAAAATCAATGAAAAGATAAATCCATTAGTTGGAAAATTAATTTGATGTTGATCAACTAATAGTTGCAGCTCCTACCAGGACCTACAATACTTTGAGTCAGTACCTGAGTAGCTACAGCTGATCTTTACAGACATCAACATTTCTCCTGCTGCTATGTTTTTACATTTTCCCAGGGAGCATCTTGTGAACTCAGCAGCTGTCATTCATCTGATTGGCCCGTGTATCAGCAGAAGCCCGTTCTTGTTAAAGGATTAAAATGGGGTCATCCCTACACTCTGCACCCTTTGAGGAAACGTGTCTCTGTCCTCACCGTTTCTGGATGAGGTAGTCCTCCAGAATGTCCAGGCAGCGCACCATCTGACTGAACACCAGCACTCTGTGGCCCCCCGCCTTCAGTTTGGGGAGCAGCTTGTCGATGAGCACCAGCTTGCCAGCAGCCTGCACCATGGCTTGGAGGGCCATGTCAGGCATGTCTGCCCGGCCACCGTGGGATTCCCTGAACTCCTCCGCAATCTTCTCCTCTGCTCCTGGACATGGGAGGACAATTGAAACTCATCAGAGAAACATTTGGAACATGTAGACCAAGGGTGTCTAACATACAGACACTGGCCCACCAGAGAGTCCAAGAGGGCCAGTGGAGTGACTTGGCAAAGTGTAGAAATGACAGATAAGATATTAACTGCAGAAATATAGTTAATTCAATGTGAACATTTTCAGAATGTACATTTTTTGCACTAAAACAAAGGGAAGGAGTTGTTGTTATTTATAGGTTATCATCCTATGATTTTACTGGTCCGGCCCACTTCAGACCAGATTTAGGTGTATATGGCCCCTGAACTTAAATGAGATGGACACCCCAGATTTATTTGTGACAGAATTGTTAGTCTTTAATTTAGTTACTGGAAGTGTGTTTATACCAGTAATGAGGTATGGGTGGTTGCAGCATTTCCTCAGCTCCATCATGGTGTTGAGGAGGTTGGGGACTCCTGCTCCTCCACCTGCTCCTCCTTTGGACAGGAAAGTGAAATTCTTCTCCAGAATGGCCCGATAGTATTTCTTCTGCATGTTGGTCAGCTCCACCTGAAAAAGGTTGACGCAATTATTTTTTTCCCTTCTCTGAAACATATCCATGAAATGACGATGTATGGAAACCATCACCATAACAAGACGGTTCAGACATCAGTCCTACCTCTATGATGGTTTCCTCCTTGGGGGCCAGGTTCTTCTCCACATCCTCCTTCAGTCTTCTCAGCATCATGGGCTTCAGAATGGCCTGCAGTTTCTGGACCTGAGAGCGTGGGAAGCAGGGTTAACACTTCAGTCAGTGAAGGAACCATAGGAAGTGTGAAGGTCCTCCCCTCTCCGAAGAGTTCTCCATTTACCTGCTCTTCAGTCTTTAGGTCTCCAAATTCACTCATGAATGTCAGTTCAGAGGGAAAGCGCTCGGGCTCCAGGAAGTTGAGTAAGCTGAAGAGCTCCTCCACCGTGTTCTGGAGAGGAGTCCCTGTCAGCAGGACTTTGTGCTCCTGCAAGAGGGAGAGACAGGAGAGAGGACGTTTGAGTGTCTCACATGAAGGCTTTGTCCAACTCCATACAAGAGCTTTGAAAAGCTACACAAATCTGGCTAAGAAAACTCAGTGTGCCAAAAAATGCACACTGCTTAAAAATACTTTTTCTTTTTAGTATAGACACATTTTGTACCTACCATCGCAACTTTTTTTCTTAGAGCAAATTCCCTGCAAGTGTAAACGTACCCGGCAATAATCTGCATTCTGATTCATATGTACTGTGGACCTTACTCTGAGCTCAATTATCTCAGTGAGAGTGTGCAAATGAATAAAAGAATGATTTCGTATTTATCAGCTGACCCATCTTAGTTGCTAGGTTGTTTGTTTGAATAAATAATAATAAAGCTTTATTTGTAAAGCACTTTTTACAAGCCGGGTGCAGCTCAAAGTGCTTTGATAACATGGCAAAAATCAAAGATTCACCTCAGGTCAAACATTGAAACCTTTTAGCACGTATACAGCATAACACCATAATACAACAGTTCCAGGGACATAAGAGGTCAAGTAGGTGTGATAATACAAATCAAATAAACAATGATCCCTCTTGGTCAAATAAGACAGCGCTAAATGAATAAATACAATAAAATAGTAAAACCTATAAAATAAATAAAACAATAATAATGAAAGTAATAACAAAATGTCCACTGTAATATTTTCTCAGTCACTTTTTAAAAGCTCAATGACTAACTTCCAAGAAACTTAAAGGCACATTTCTGGTTAACTCAAGATTACATGTGATGTACTAAACTTGTGAACACAAACTGCAGATAAAACCAACTGAGCGATTAGTCGACAAGTTAAGTATTGTTTGTGGAATTTCTTAGGTGTCAAACAGCCCTAGAGATAACCGATAGCGACCACTCGCTGAATCGATTCTTCTTGCCCTAGCCCCCCACTCACCATGTCCATCATTTTAAGTCCTTCCAGTAGTTTGCAGTTTCGGTTTTTGAGGCGGTGGGCTTCGTCTATCACCACACAGCGCCAATTCACGTTGCGCAGCTCCGGACAGTCGGTCAGAATCATCTCGAAGGTCGTTATCACAGCGTGGAACCGGTACGCTCCCTTTATTACTTTACCCTGAAGGAGGGGAAAGAATGAGGGTCAATATGACTCATCTTTATTGTCTAAGTCTGTACATTTAATATTATTTCATGCCGTGGATCAGGGAGGGAAACAGTTTTTACTTGAACGAAAAATATACAATCATGGCAACTCCATAATAGTGAGAAAAGGCCAAAAAACAACATTTGACACCGGTTGTATGTTTTCTTTAAAGGACACCTATCATGCTATATTTGAACAATATATTGTAGGGCCATACCTATATAAAGTATATAAATATAGTTTTTAGCCATGCCTCATTTCGCTCTATTTGCTCTTTCCAGCGCTGTTTTTGCAGGGGCTGATTCTGTGAGCTACAGCTGACCACGACCCCCTGCAGGAGAGGGGAGCGTGCTTTGAGATCAGCTGCTGGGCTGCAGCGGGGAGAAGAGGGGGAGAAAAAGAGATCTCCGTCCTCCGTGTTTTATTCTTATAGAAGTAAGAAGAGAAGTAATGGGGCAGAAACCCTCCTTTTTACGCAGCGGTCCAGACATAGACATCAAACGGCGACACATATTCAGTTGCCAGTTCCTTTGGCATTAGGGCAGGGATATCTAGATACTTTCCAAGGTTTGACACAATGAATTGTGCTACTTTTAAAGCAAGCAACGATGTTTTCAAATCTGTAATCAAAAAGCTCCTCAAAAACACTATCGAAGCAGTTCCTGCCGTTGCTACGTTAGTTCAAACGGTAACAACGGACTACTTTTCTTAGTGGATGCATGTCAATTTAAATCAATACAATTATTTTTTAAATCACTAAAATCATTTTCTAAATCCATAAAAGCATTTCAATTAATATTGGGAGTCATATCGTTACTTTGTCGAGAATGTGGCCATGTAATAAGCGGGATAATGTGCACATTGCATAATGTGCCTTCATGCCGATCTAGATCCCTCCGCTTCGCGTCGGGCTCCTGATCAGCTGTCGGTGTTGTTTTCCCCATAATGACCGCGTCGCTGCACATTATCCCTTACATATGATTATATAGAGTCATTATTCATTTGTTTTAAAGCAGGAGGCGCAAACGCTTGCCTCGGGGAGGGAGAAAAAGAGCCACAGCGGAGAATAAACAGAAGGGCAACCATGGCAACCATGCAAGGGAAGTCTTCTTCGCTGCTTTTGTGGCAGACTACAGCGCCACTTACAGGCCTGGCATATGTACTACAGCGTCTCAGCGCTTTCGAGCAGCAATGGCCGGCCGTGGCCCAACCTCTCATTCCCCTGATAGGTGGAGAATTGACCAATAGCCGTAGCGCCACTTTACTGACGTCAGGACAGTGTTCAAATTTGGATCAGTCAGGTATCAGATCCTTTGCAGCTCCTTTTTTAGAGATTTGGGTATGGAAGAAAATAGAGAGGGTTGTGTTTTCTGACACTTGATGAGTTCCCTGGAACACCGGGGACACATATTCATGTATAAAAGACGTACACAAGTGCATTTTGCATGATAGGTCCCCTTTAATGAAATCTGGTCGAATAGAGAACAGAATACCCCCTTTAATATTATTACCATTTTAGAGATGGCAGACATAAACAGTGTAACCCTGAAGTGTTTTGTGTAGCTGTCCCTTGTAAGCAGGCAGTGCAGGAACACGTGGTCCAGTTCGACCTTGAGGATTACCTCAGCCAGGATTAGGAACAAGCAGCTAGCAAGGACACGGCTACTCCAGCTTATTTCCTTCAGTGGTGGCGTGGGTTTCACTGAGTGGCTGAGAGTGTCCGCCGCATTGTACAATAAGAGCTTACAGCTCGAGGAGTGTAAAGAGCTTACATAGCAGAGGAGCACTGTCCATCCCCAGCTGACCGGACCCCCCTCCCCCCCACAGGGTAGCTGTTCAGATGTGCTGACAGTCACACTGTACTGCTACATCATCCTCCTCATACAGAGCTGCTAACAGGACGCATCAACACTCGGTCTTCAGGTCTTTTATTTACTACACTTTATTTAGGATGTACATGTACATGTACAAAACATGTACTTTACATTTCAAGCAAATGACACTTGTTTTAGATAGAAATATGTATAATGAAAGCCTGGAAAAGGCTTTTTACATGTTTGGCAATTCTTGACGGACCTTTAAGAAATTCAACCAATCAATCAAGCTAAATGACCGAGAACTGAGCTGAAACAGCCTTTTACCTCTGGCTGTTCATTCTTTGTCTAATTAAACATAACATTTGATGATTTATTCAGTTACACAGCTTAACTACATTGATATTAACCTCTTAAGCCCCACGGACCCGAGCTCGGGTCCAAAAATGCTATATATGTAGCAACAGTGCTATATCTGAAGTGTCATTCATGAAACTATTAATGTTGCATACCCTTTTAAAGGTAAGAAACTCCGCTAACTGACAATAAGAACAATTGTCAGCTAGAAAAAACACAAGAGTAATACCAAGCCTTTGAATTAGCATTGAGCGAAAAAATGCTAACTAATGCTAACGCTTTTTTACACAGAACTCACGGTAGAAATGCCCTTATTACTATCTTAACTGCACAAACAAGATATACGATTTAAAGCTGAGACTCCACAGATTCCACACATGTAATGTCATCACTATCCGACCTCGAATTCCTGGAGCTATCAGCCAGAAAAGAGAAAGTAAACAACATCCGGTTTCAAAAATATTACAATAATTACGTCTTACCTTTTTTGATTTGTGATCAAAAGTTGTGTTCAACGGAATAAAAACGCCGCTCAAGGTTAATCCAATGTCTTTGTGTCACGTAGACATTTTTACTGATAATCCATCATCATATTTATGGCAATATACTGGGTATAACGTTTTGCCGTCCAGGCTTGTACTTTCAGATGTTTCCTTTGCTTCTCTATTACGTCCGCTATGGTAATGTTTACGTGGATTTGGGAACTGCCCATCGATTCTATTGGATGTAATGGTTAAGAAAAAGGTGTAAATCACCCAAATCGACCAATGGGTTCCAGAGATATGGTCCTGTGTAAAGTATAAAGAATGCCAGCCAGCTTAAGTACATTACGCAGGAGACTTTACTTATTGTTTACTACGTAAGGAAGCAGGACCCAGAGCGCACGGAGCACAGAGCGGACAGCAGATAACGGAATTGCAGTTTTATTGCTTATAGATTATCAGAACATTTCAAAGGGGACACAGCCACATTGGATATTAACCTATGGATTAACTACATCATCGTTTTTATCGTTTTAATGCCATTGAAGACCAGTTTAGACCAGACAAAGAGGAAGGTAAGCCATGTTAGCCTAACGCATTAGCGCCAGCACCATTTGTTTTGATGTACGTTTTTGTTTATTAACGTCGCGAGTTTGTATCTTTCAGTGTTGAGGTGGGCACCGTTAGATTCTGTGTCTTTACGATCATAAACGATGTGTTGGATGTGCAGCTAGGATAAGTAATAAGGGAGCTAGGAGTGATTTTCGGTGCAGTAATAGGTTAGCATTTTTCGCTCGGGGCTAATTCAGAGGCTCAGAGGATAACAGAGTAGGCCTATGTTTTTATTTTTTATTTATTTATTTTTTCACAACAGTTGTATTTGGATGGAATGAATACCTATAGTGATAATTCAAAGTAATAAAATGATTTTTACAGTGAAAAAGTTGAAATGGAACTTATGGTTCCCAAATTACCCAGAGGTGAGTCCGCTTGGACTTTATTTTTCTAAACCTCTCTAAAAAGGTCAAATTTCACTTGTTTTGCATCAATCTTGATACAGGGTACTTATTATATGTTATATTTTGGATTCCTAAAGCTTTTAGTCTACTAGCCCATCATTCAAGGGTGGTTTTCACTATAAGTAATGAGTTTTTTTTAGGCGGACATTAGAATGTACATGTTTTTACTGTGTTCCATCTGAATTTACTTTAAAATAAAAACATCTATATTGATTCTGACACTTCTACATCCAACTCACAGATGTAACCTTGCTTTGAGAGAAAAGATTATTAATTTACCCCTTTTAGAAGTGAAGATATAGTCTTTGTTGCGTTAGTGGCATTTTCGAGCCTGAAACCTGAAAAACAGGCTCAGGGTTTAAGAGGTTAAGCAACCAGTCATGCCAACATTAATTGCACTGCAATCTGAGTTTTTCAATTTAAACTGTGTTATATTATATTGTAACTGTACTATGTATTATTTTATTGAACAGTACTTAAATCATGTTTTATAATTGTTTGTGAGATAGAGATTATGCAATGTTTTTAGTGTTTGTTGATTGTTATGAAATTAGTTATTAGCTATAATCTGGCATAATCCATATTTTCTCTTTTCTGAGATTAATGTATTTGTATGCATGGTCCTTGTTGAAATAAATACACAATATATACAGCAAAGATTTAACTTTTCTTTTCAATAACTAATCAGCAGAGAGGTTATTTTGACTGGATGGTGGTTGACAGAAATAAAAACCCTTATTTTATCAATTTTAATCTCATGTATCTGTTCTGAATTTCTCTTATTACATGTGTTAAAATAATTGATTGTTTTTATACCAACATCCCTCTATTTTTCTTCCACTAAAAAAAGATGTACTTGTATGAATGCCTTCACATGATGTGCCTTTTGGACGCAGTGTGCTCACCTGTGAGTCTCGGTGGTACATCTCGTAGGCCTGGATGGTCTTGCGGCTGGCCTGGCTGCCGTGGTACACCACAGCGTTAAGCTCCGTCCAGGTGCGGAACTCTCTCTCCCAGTTGGGGATGGTGGAGAGCGGGGCAATGACCAAGAACGGCCCCTGGATGCCCATCTTGAAAATCTCATAGAGGAATGTAATAGACTGGATGGTCTTTCCTAGACCCATCTCGTCAGCCAAGATACAGTTACGTCTGTGGAGGGAGGAAGTGCTCAGAATGAATAATAGCATAAAAACAAAGCTCTATTCAGTGTCACTCAACAAGTTAACATTACAAGTCTGACATCTCAGAGACCAGTCCGCTTTGGCCCTGATGTAAACCTCCGGAACTTTTACATGACTCAGCAGTATGCTTCCATGACCTCAACCATCTTTCCCTTTAGATCATTATTGCTGCTGCTTTTCCACAGGGGTGAGGCGGTCTGTTTTCCACAGCAGCGATCTAATGCAAAAAATGTGCAAGAAGCTGGAAAATTATCTGTCATACTCAGAGACTTGATTTGAGTCCTTCATATTCCAAAAACATCCATGAACAGTATTCACCCTCAAACGGTAAGACTTGGGCAGTGGTGTAAAGTAGCCAAGTAGATTAACTCAAGTACTAAAGTAAAATCTTGAGATACTTGTACTTTACATGAGTATTTGAATGTTATTCTAATTAGGGTTGCAAAATTCCGGGAATTTTCAAAGATGGAAACTTTCAGCGGGAATTAACGGGAATAAACTGGGAATTTTCTAAATTGAAGGTTGGCTCTTCATAGGGAACTTCAATATAGTTGGGGAAAGTATATTTTAGCATAATCTTGACTAAAACAAACAGATGCCATTCAAGTACACTTGAATATCCATGCCATAGCACACGGCTCACTGCATGGCTATTGAGACCACACAAAGGTTCGCAACAGGCTCACAAATGTGAGAGTGGAAAAACTGGTTGGCATTCGGGCAAACCAAAGGCTCTCTGAGCCGGACACAGAGCCATCCTCAACCAGGCTGGACAGTGACACTGAAGAGGAAGACTCAGAGTTGGATGTTGAGGAAGTGGACATGTTGTTGGATGTTGATGGGGCCCAGGAAGAGCCCATTGACTGAAAGGGTTTAGCAAAAATGCAGAGGATTGCTTGAAGGAAGATTCGCATGTTTAATGGGACTTTTTGGATGGGGGGTGCATTTTTGTTAATTTTTTAATGAGTGGGGTTGGGGGGGATGAGTAACATTTAACTCAACATTCCTGTTTTCGTTCTTCAATGAAACAAATAATTGTTCAATAAAATAATTAAAACTTGTTCTGTTCTACTTTTAAAAAAAATCATCTGTTGAAATGTCATGTTTTGTTTAATTTTGCATCGAATATTTCCAAAATTCCCCAGCTTAACTTCCCATGGAAACTTTCCACCCCTTTGCAACCCTAATTCTAATCCACTACAGTTCAGAGGTACATGGTGTACTTTTACTCCACTACATGTATTAATACCTTCAGTTACTTCACAGATGTGGATGAATGATGTGAAATATAATCAAGTGTTAAATCATTATAAAACATATCATATATATTATTCTGAAATGGATCAATCTGCACAACGACTACTTTTACTTTAAGTATATTTTGATGCTAGTTCTTTGATTGCAGGACTTTTACTTATAGACTATTTTTACACTCTGGTATTGTTACTTTTATTTAAGAAAAATACCGTAATACTTCTTCCACCTCTGGAATTGGGGCATTCAACAGAAAAATGCACACAGACTTACAAAAACCTTGTATCTGTGCTCTTAAATGAGGATTTTGGTGGAACTAACAGGGTGCATGGATAGCGGCAGTGGGAAAAGGTAATCCCCAGCATGCTGGAGGGCCACTTAATGTCCCATTAAGAGCATCAGATGAGGGGCCGTCACATGCACAGGCTGACAGTGGCAGTGAGGAGCTCATTAGAGCAGAATAAACTTAATGGTGACTTACGAGTTGTACCAGTTGAAGGTGAGCCAGTTGAGGCCTTCCAGCTGGTACTCCCTGAGTTCGTTGCTGTTCCTGTAATCCATGGAGCCCTCCAGCTTCTTCCATTCGGCTGCAGGGGGCCGTTCCTAGACGCACAAAACATTAATTACTACACAACATCGAGGCTCATCTATCTTCATCAAATATTTGGTGTGAGGATGGGACTTGTTGGAAAACTGAAGATGGGATAAATTGGATTTCAAGGATCCAAGGGTAATTTGTGATTGTAAAACACGGGGTGGTGCAATAAACCACAGTTCAAGTGTCATTCAGCTACAGAACAACAAATATTTACTGTGGTACACTGGAGGTTTTGAGCGCTTTGATCTGCACCTGGTGTATGAGAAGTGCTATACAAATAAAGATTTTTTATTATTATTATGATTGATTTGATGTTCTTGAAGAAAAGACGGATGCATTAGGTAGCTTTCTATTACAACCCAAAGTGCATGGCAGCACACAGTAAGCAGGGAAAGGAAGGCTCAGAATAGAGAAACGTCCTCCCATATGTTGCTCCATATGAAAAATAGATTAACATGCGGTTTAGTCTTCGAGGAATCTCTCCATGCACTCAAGTTGTTTTTGACCGGCAAAGTCAGAGGCAGGAGAAAGATAAATGTCTGTCTTTTTTGAATAGTTAGGGAGATGTTTCCTGGGACAGTTTTCCAAAAATAAAAATCTAAATGGTGCCTCTGTGGAGCCGCTCCAACAGGGCCCTCAACCTCTTAAGCCCCGAGCTTGTTTTTCAGGTCTCAGGCTCGAAAATGACATTCCCAGAACAAATGACTATATCTTCACTTCTAAAAATGGGTAAATTAATAATCTTTTTTCTCAAAGCAAGGTTACATATGTGAGTTGGATGTAGAAAAGTCAGAATCAATATAGATGTTTTTATTTTAAAGTAAATTCAGATTGAACATAGTAAAACATTTTTTAATTATTGTGTCCGTCCAAAAAAGAAACATGACTTATAGTGAAAACCACCCTTGAATGATGGGATAGTAGACTAAAAGCTTTAGGAATCCAAACTATAACATATAATAAGTACCCTGTATCAAGATTGATGAAAAACAAGTGACATTTTACCTTTTTAGAGAGATTTAGCAAAAAACAAAACACTTCTGGGGTCATTTGGGTGCATTTGCCATATCTATGGCCCCCCTCGGTCGATTTTGATGATTGACACATCTTTTTAACCGTTAGAGCCAATAGAATCGAAGGGAAGTTCTGAAAATCCATCTAAACATTACCCATTGGTAAATGAGTGATGCACAGCCAGAATGCCCCGGAACCGGAAGCTGGGTGGTAGCTCTCACACACTGATATCTTGTTTGTGCAGATCCGATAAGTAATAAAATATTTCTACCGTGAGTTCAGTGCTAAGTGCGTTAGCATTTTTGCGCTTAGTGCTAATTCAGAGGATTGGTATTACCCTTGTGTTTTATTTAGCTAAAAATTGTTCATATCGTCAGTTAGCTGAGTTTCTTCCCATTAAGTGGGTATGACATTAATAGGTTGTTAAATGTTAAGATGCCCTGAGACACAGTTTCGTGTGAGACACAGTTTCGCCTGCGGGGGCTGCCGGGCTTAACAGGTTAAGGAGAAACAGTAGGCTGCAGTTAAAGAGATGGACGCAGGCAGAGAGAGGAGTGATGAGGCAGAGACCACAGCCAGTCAGCTGCTTCTGTTCAGCATTAAACACACTGTTAGTGGTTTGGCCCGGCCACAAGACCAGGGCGTGTGTGTGCGAGTGTGTGTGCGCGAGTGTGTGAGACCACAAGAACGTGGCCCTGTGGAGAGCAGTTAAGGGAGCTGTAAATCTGGAGGAGGCAGGCAGCAGGCCAACACACACAAACACACGCCTACTGGGAGGAACCATATAGCACCCAACGAGAATTCAGACACACACGCCGAAGGAGCTGCTTACCACTCTCTTAGTGTTGGGTGTGCGTGCTGCGATGAGTTCGTAGTCGTCTATCTTGGACTGGTCGATGTCGGCCTTCAGCTCCCAGGTGGAGTCTTCGTAAGGCAGGCTGCACCATTTAACCAGATATAAGGTCACCGTCTATACACACACACACACACACACACACACACACACACACACACACACACACCACACACACACACACACACACACAGACAGAGAGAGAGAGAGAAACAGGAGTCAGGTCTGGGGAGTGCGTGTGGAGAGAGGCAGACGCTCAAACCCATGAAAGATGACAGGAAAGAGATCAAAGCACCTCTTCATTTTCATCTGGGCTCTCTGAAACGTCCAGGACACGGTCCACCTCCACGTAGTCGGGGTTAAAAGGCTCGTCGTCCATCTGGAAAGAAAAGAGACTGGAGTTTTACCAATAGCAGGGAGGAGGTTTAACGATAGGTCTGCTGACAGCGTGTACTGGCTAAATCTTTTCATGGTCTTTTATCTGGAGCTGTATACATGGGGTTTTTCTCTTTGGCTTTTCCCCCTTCAAAAGATGTTGATTTCTGAGCCTCTTAATGTCAGTGTTCATTATTGTAAAACACATGTCTGTATGAAGATAAAATGCTTGGGACTTCACTCTAAAATGCATTTGATTTCTACCATTATTTTCTATTTGTCATATATCTGTGTTTATTACATATTGACTGTATAAACCAATGTTTAGACTGATGAAAATACTGTTTTGGGACCATTTAGTACTTAGGGTTGAATTTGTTTTTAGGGTATTTGGTTAGTGTTAGGTGTTTTTAGCTTGTAAAAGGTTTCAGTATAGTACATGAGCTCTCCAATTCTAGATGTGTTAATATCTATGAAATACTTGTTACTTGTACCTGTTCAGTGTTTGTGCCCCAATACTACAGCTTTTGATCCCTATTTCACATATCTCTGTTATGTCTTATGAATTAAGGCTGTTATGAATCAACTTTAGTATGATAAAACAGGGCTAGTATTTTAAATGTAGAACCATAATAGTCTTTAATAGGCGCATTCACACCGGAGTACTTTTCCCACAAAGGTTCATCAGAACTTAGTTCATGGGAACTCTTTAGTTCTCATGAACTTCTTCTTCTGCTGCTGCTGCTTTGGGTTTACTGGCAGGCCGCAAACCACTTCACGGCGTATACTGCCGCCCGAAGTCCCCGGCCGGAAGTCCCCGGAGTTGGGGACTGGCTTCAGTAGAAGCTGCTGGGACTCCCAGCAGCTTCTACTGAAGCCTTCCGAGTAAATCACCAGAACGCCGACACCTCCTCATCTCTACCGCTCCCATGTTTTATTTTGTGTTGCCATAAGTTAGTCTCTCTGCGTTTCTGCGCTGGGCTAATGCTAATAATGCTAATGCGAGGATAATAAAATGGCGGCTTCACAAAACATTTTTGGGAGTTTTACGGGGCGTGGTTTGCAATCCGCCCAGCCATTCAGACATAGGAACCTTTTTCTCCCACGAAAGTCCTTGCTCTCTAGCAGGGACGGA
Organism: Gymnodraco acuticeps; assembly: GCF_902827175.1. Lineage (NCBI taxonomy): Eukaryota > Metazoa > Chordata > Actinopteri > Perciformes > Bathydraconidae > Gymnodraco > Gymnodraco acuticeps. The sequence continues at coordinate 144,605 of NW_022992252.1, forward strand.
AAAGGGGGTAAAAAAAGTTCTGATGAACTAATTTTAGTTCCGGCTCTTTTTGGTGTGAACGCGACATTTCGGAACTATATCGGAACTAAAGTGGGAAAAGTACTGCGGTGTGAACGCACCTATTGACTTCATTAGGTGTGGAGCTGGGCTGACCGTAGTGGAGAGTCTTACCTCTGTTATGAAGCTGTTGAGGAGCAGCTGCTTGGCCCTGAACCTCTTGACCTTTTGGTGTATCCTCTTGTCCTTCTCCAGCTCCTCCAGGTCTGCCCAGCGGCAGTGGAGGTATGAACTGAAACACACACACACACACACTCAGTGATTCCCATCAAAGCCAAAGAGGACAAGACTGCTGTTTGGAATAATCAAACTCTAAATAGGTGATTTACTGAAGGAAAAAGTTGGGTTGGTTAAATTAAAATGTCATTTGCATATGTGTATATCAATTGATGATGTGGTGATTATTTTAAGAGCATCTGTAGCAAACAGTAATTTAGAATACTATTGGTATTGGCAGCAACACAATACTTTATTCAAAATTGTTTATAAACATATTCTGCCTTTTACAGAAATAGTGCTTTCTGCAATTTGAATAAAGCACTATTATATAGTGAGATTTGGAGAACATTTTTTTTTCTTTCATCTATTTTACTTGTGTTTCGTATTTTATCTTGTCCTTATTCTTTTCTTCATCCTTTAGCACTCACTCGTGTTTGTTCATCTGCAAAGCCCACAGAGAAACACGTTTTGCGATATTGGGCTGAATAAATAAACTTTGATTTGAATACAATTGGCGCAGCCATACTGGGTGGACACAACAGCTGAAACACTTTTAATGACGACAGATGAAGAAAAACACCACATGTGTTTGGCAATATCATAAAATAAGTGTACTAGCAGCACTTCTGCGTTATTGTGGAGTGGTTGTGTAGCACAAAGTGAGCCAGGCTTTCAGGTTGAGTACACAAAGCTTCTCACACTTAAAGATACCTCGGACACCCCGGTGTGTGTGCGTGTTGAAAACAAGTATAAAAGGAAAGGGGGAAGCCATGCTGTGAGAGACAAAAGAGGCAGATATGGAAGGAATGGGACAAACACGGCATGGTACTCACAAGCCCTTGAACTTGACGTAGAATTCCTCCACCTCCACTTCCTCCCCCGACTCCAGCTGAAAAACACAAAGGTTGATAATAAGCAAATGTAGCTGTGGCGTGGTGTAAGAGTCATTGTTATACAACATGTGGGTGAGTGGCAGCAGCTTCGGTTTAACTCGCTGTGGAGACACTTCTAATCTGGAATTTCCTCACGTGTGACTTGAAAAAAGGTTGGGCTCTATTATTGCAGAGAAGTAAAAAAAATATATATCCGGCGGTGTAAAGTAACTAGGTACATTTACTCAAGTACAATTTTGAGGTACTTGTACTCTACACGAGTATCTAAATGCTATGCTACTTTGTACTTCTACAGTTCAGAGGTAAATGGTGTACTTCTACTCCACTACATGTATTTAATACCTTTAGTTACTTTACAGATCAGGATGAATGATGTGAAATATAATCAAGTGTTGAATCAGACTTTAGTTCCACCTGGAGTAAATCCACCAGCTACCCTGCAGAATACAAAGCCATTCAAACTAGCTGCACCTTCACCAGCTTTGAGAACACTTTCATGATCAATCATTATAAAACATATCATATATATTATTCTGAAATGGACCAATCTGCACAACGACTACTTTTACTGTCGCTACTTTCACTATATTTTGATGAGAATACTTTTACTTGAGCAACATTTTGAATGCAGAAGTATTTATATTTTTAATTAAGTAAAAAATATTTTTCCGCTGCTGACTATATCCTTCAGAGTTTTATTGTTTCAAAATATAGCACTGTAATATTTCTCTTTAGATTTCTCCCATGCATGCAGCAGCAGCACGTGTGTGAAAGGGAAGCACCCTAACAGCAGCTCCTTTTAAGCGCAGCCATCCACTTCCATTCACTACTGTAAGAATCACACACACACACACACACCACCATGCTACTACTACTGTAATGCCATGAATCATCAATCACACACACACGCACCCTGCCTGAGGAAACGCTAGCTTGGCGTCTGGCGAGCTAGCGTTGTGGTTTTGGATGTGGGCCAAGCCCGAGGTCAACTCTGAATGGAGCGCGTGCATGTGTGTGTGTATGTGTGTGGAGGGGGGGTAACCCATTGGCAGCTGGCTAGCAAAGGAAAGTTGGCTGGTGACTGTTTGTGCGTGTGTTGGCTCGGGATGTGCTTTCTTTAGACAAACCGTCTAAAGCAAAGCTGGGAAAACACACACACACACACACACACATAGAGTCAATCAGATGCACACAGTGCTGCAAGCGCATACACACACATAGTGAAGACAAGAACTCTCGTCTCTGCTTACCAAGTGAATACACACCTTGTGTGTGTGTGTGTAATCTGCTTAGGCCAGCTGAGGAGCGGCTAATAAAATGACGCAAACCATGACTAGGGCCAGTGTGTCAATCTTTGTGTGTTTGTCTGTGTATTGTGTTGGTGCGTGTGTCACTGTTTCTCACCTGTTTCTTGGTGATGCGTTTGACCATGATCTTTTCCACAACGGGCCCTTCAACCTCGGCCACATCCTGGAAACAAACGGAACATGTGAAGAGTTGGAGCTTCATCCAGCCTCTGCAGCACAGCAGCTACTGACTGACTTCAGGTACAACGGTCACTATACATGTGAAACTGACATAGGATCAGTGCTGGTTTTATAACTGGGGTTTGGGAGGAATACCAAACGGTACTTTTATTGAAAACCTCACTTTAAAAGTTTCTTAGTAATCATTTTTCCCCATTGACTAAAAGGATTTAAATTACATTTTGTATAAACTAAATATCAAACTTTTCCTTAAAGGGGACCTATCATGCAAAATGCACTTTTGTACGTCTTTTATACATGAATATGTGTCCCCGGTGTTCCAGGGAACTCACCAAGTGTCAGAAAACACAACGCTCTCTTTTCCTCCATACCCAAATCTCTAAAAACGGATCTGATCCAGATTTGAATATAGTCTGACGTCAGTGACGAGGAGCTCCGCCTATATGGCCAACTCTCCACCAATCAGGGGAATGAGAGGTTGCCGTGGCATGGTAACAGCATGGTAACAGCATGGTAACATGACGCTCGTGCCTCGCCACCCTCCTTTGCAGGGGGGCGTGGTCAGCTGCAGCGCATGCAAAGACAGGGTGGAGGAGAGCAAATAGAGCGAAATGAGGCATGGCTAAAATGCATGATCTGTTTGCTATTTTGAAAAAGAAAACGTATAAATATACCTTATATAGGTATGGCCCTACAATATATTATTCAAATATAGCATGATAGGTCCACTTTAAAGGGGCACTATTCTACTCATTTTCAGGTTCATATTTGTATTTGTGTCTCTACTGTGACATGTGTTGATACTTCAATATTAGTGGTGGGGCAATTGTTATGAATGTCTAGCTTCTCCTCGTTTACATCATCATGTGATTGAAAGCCCAGCTGTACCTGTTGATGTGACGACGATGGAGACTTGGGTGTTGTCGAGTCGTCGCCACTGTCATCGTCTGTGATCTTGAACTCCAGATCCTCCGTGTACCTCTTCCTCTTCACCTGGCGGCTGGAGCGGCGCTTCTGTTGGACAGAGGGAGAGTTCTGTGAGTTCAGGACGGCTTTCCAGAGTGTAGATGTAAATGTGTAGTGGCGGAGAGAGGAAAGTACAGGGCTGTTCTATTCCAAACACACTTCAATTGTATTATTCATTACTCTCTTCCATATGGTGCGGCCTGTTATCCATATTGACATCACCCAATTTGCTGGGCTGGAAAAGTAGCCAAATAATGAGTGTGTGTAAAAAGACAAGTGTAGTGAACAGGAGAAAGAGGACACACTTCTTCCGGAGCTTTCCTATTTGAATGAGAGCCACGACTCTTTATGCAGCCAGATGCTACTCTGTTTACATGGCACACGTAATTACATTAGCACATCAAACATTTATCCCTTTGAAGAGGGCTAAAGTGGAGTTCTGTTTGTTACTCCAAAGAGCACCTTACCGAACAGGAAGGAGACATTTTGAATTGTATTTGAAATAAAACATTGATGCACCAACTGAAAAGTTGCTGATAGTGCATCAGATGAACTTGGCAGTTGAGCCTGTGGTTGGTCTGTCAACAAAGCTGGTTTACAACACAAACAGAGGACAGCTTCTATCTCTACAGGCTGTGACACTGAGGGAGGTTTTAGGTGTTATGCCTGAAACAAACACTGCAGTCTTTTCTTCTCAGGAAGGTTCCTAACAGAGGGAAAGACCCAAAAGTACCTATGGGCCAAAACGTATTTCTGATCTCCTGCTATATTATGAACCACACAAAACTCTCAGGGGGTCTGGGACGATTTGCTTTCTGTCCCCAGAGTCAGAACTAAACATTGAGAAGCAGCGTTCAGTTATTATGCTCCAAATATCTGGAACAACTCCCAGAATCCTGCAGGTCCGCTGCAACTGACTACTTTGGAGAAAAAAAATGTCACTGCAAAGCCAACACATTTATATAGAACGCATGGGGGGGAAGTATCTAGATGTGTTTTGAGTAGTCCATGTATGAACATTTTTAGTCAGCACAGTTTTTCCTAAGTCCTGATGAATTCACCTTCAATCTTTCAATCCTTAACCCCATGATGTTTTTCAATGAGTTTAAGGAAAAATGATTAGGAGAAGACATAGGACCTGATTTTTGACAATTGAACTGCAACCATCTTATAATTCATTAATTTGAACAATTTGTGAAGTTTTTGATGGCCGAGAGTTGAAACGGGCTTCTAACGCGCTGCTTTCCTGGTCTGCGTGTCGTACCTGTACGCCGTCATCATCGTCATCTTCAGGAGCTGAGGGGGGCGGAGACTTCACCTCCACCTCATCGCTGACTGACGGCTCTCTCTTCCTCTTGGATTCCTTCTTAGCAGCGCTAGCCCCACCCTCAGACTCAGCCTTCTTACTGCAGTAGGGAGAGAGAAAAAAAACTAAACATTCAATAAAGAAGAAAAAAATGACTAAAAACAAAGTAGAACATTCCTCAAAGTGTTAGACATTCCTGAGTGTGTGTGTGTGTGTGTGTGTGTGTGTGTGTGTGTGTGTGTGTGTGTGTGTGTGTGTGTGTGTGTGTGTGTGTGTGTGTGTGTTGTGTGTGTGTGTGCCTGTCTGTCCCAGGGCGGTCGCCATGTTTGATTTACCCATTTAGAAATCATTAGTGTGCCTCGGGCTCTGGCACACAGGGGGTTAATATGATGAAAGACTGCAGAGAGGCGGAGGGAGCAAGATAGAGAGATACAGGCACAGAGGAAGAGGGGGGGGCAGAGAGAGACACAGGGAGGGAGAGACAGGCAGACAGAGAGAGAGGCCCCAGAAAGAGGAGGGGGGAGGGGTTGAAAGGCCCCCAGGCTTCCTCTAATCTCTGGCATGGAAAGCAAGAGGAGCTGGCTCCATCTGCGAGAGCGCGCACACACACACCACAGGAGGAAAGCAAGAGGACACTGGGCTCCCCTCTTCTGTCTCTCACACCGGCCATCAGTACTCACTCTGACACGACCAATAGTGGAGAAGCTTTATAAAACACTGACTTTCAAATAACTACATTCTGATCTACATTCAGGCTGTAACTAAAGCTGGGAGAGGACAGAGTTAGATTACATAGATCCAGTATGGATGCTACTTATCCAATGTGATTCCTTAAATCCACCATTCAATTATTTAGATTTCAACATTTTTAGCCATCTAAACCTGTAGCTTCAATCTGAAGCGAGAAGAGCAGCAGAATTCAATGCTGACCCATTAGAGGTGCACACATTGCAATAACAGTTTTTAACCAGTTTTTAACCAGTCTAACCTACCGATCCAGATTTTATTTCCAAGAACTAGAAGTTCTTCATTTTTAAATGGAGTGAAAAAGTTAAGATGCCTCAGGTTAAGTGATGGGAAGCTCTGGGCAAGGAGTTTGTTTACAGAGGATTTAATCAGACAATAGTTTTGTTAAATGTCATGCTATTTTTAGGCAATAGCATAGGTCTCAGATATATACAAATATGTCTATGAAATGTTTTGCTCAAAATACAGATCATCCATTCTAGCCATGCCTCAAATCCCTCTATTTCACTTCCTGTTTCAAAAGTGCCGATATTGGGTATAAAGCGAAAAGAAAGAAAAAGAGGGGCGGAGCTTATGCGGGAGATTCTACCGGCAAATACTGCCGTGATGAAACGCCATATCATGGATTATTTCTGAAACGGTATGGAGCTCAAAGGCTTTCTCTCTTGCCGGTTATACCACAAGGTGAGTTCCTTGACGCACCGGGGACACATATTTATGTATAAAAGACATCAAAAAGTGCATGTTGCATGATGGGTCCCCTTTAAGGCCTCATTTTGTCTAGCATTAACTACTGCTGGTCATTGCTGGTTAAAGTGTTTTACTTGATGTACCATACACTGCCCTTTGCAAAACAAACAAAACAGTACGAGGGATGATACCATTTTAACAAATGTGTTAACTTTGGACATCTGGGTGTTACAAACGTGGAAGGGAATACAGATTGTCTCTGTCTCTCTCTCTCCCTCCCTCCCCCTCTCTCCCTCCCTCTCTCCTCTCTCTCTCCCTCCTCTCCTCCTCTCTCTCTCTCCCTCCCTCTCTCTCCTCCTCCTCTCTCTCTCTCCCTCCCTCTCTCCCTCTCTCTCTCCCTCTCCTCTCTCTTCCCTCTCCCCCTCTCTCCTCTCCCTCCCCTCTCTCTCTCTCTCTCTCCCACCCTCTCTCTCTCTCCCTCTCCCTCTCTCTCCCCCTCTCTCTCCCACCCTCTCCAACTCTTTCTGCTCTCTACCTCCAACTCTTTCTGCTCTGTCCTCTCTGCTGCTCTCCTCTCCAACAACATTTCCTCTATAACCATTTTAATAAATCTACTCGTACCACAAAACATTCCAAACAACTTTAGGCACTGCTCCTGTGATGCTAACATTATCACTCCATGCTATTCATTTTAGAAATAAACAGCAAATGTATATCCCCGTCTCTTTTTAAGCCGCCGATTTGCTTTCTCCAAAACTTGTTGCCAACACTGTGAAGTCCTTGCATTTCCTGAGGCCAAGTTGAAGGATCAAATACTAAGAAATGATCACATGACTTGAAGTCATATCTGATTTGAGATGTGGGAAGTTACTAAGTACACTTCTTCAAGTACTCTACTTAAGTACAATTTTGAGATATCTGTACTTTACTTGACTTTGATGCTACTTTTATACTTCTACTCCTCTACAGTTCAGAGGTACATGGTGTACTTCTACTCCTCTACAGTTCAGAGGTACATGGTGTACTTCTACTCCTCTACAGTTCAGAGGTACATGGTGTACTTCTACTCCTCTACAGTTTAGAGGTACATGGTGTACTTCTACTCCTCTACAGTTCAGAGGTACATGGTGTACTTCTACTCCACTACATGTATTTAATCCCTTTAGTTACTTTACAGATGTGGATGAATGATGTGAAATATAACCAAGTGTTGAATCAGACTTTAGTTCCACCTGGAGTAAATCCACCAGCTACCCTGCAGTATACAAAGTCATTCAAACTAGCTGCACCTTTACCAGCTTTGAGAACACTTTCATGATCAATCATTATAAAACATATCATATATATTATTCTGAAATGGACCAATCTGCACAACGACTACTTTTACTGTCGCTATTTTCACTATATTTTGGTAATAGCCTACTTTTCAAATTGCTTAGTAACATTTTGAATGCAGGACTTTTACTGTGACAGAGTATTCCTACACAAGATCTGAGTTGATTCTTCCACCTCTGTCTGATTTCAAACTCTTCCATAACACCCTGAGGAAGTTTGCAACTGTGTGTTTCACTCCACTTTGTTGTAAATCAAACTGCAGCAGCTTGACCACAGAGCGTGAACGTTGTATCAGCTGATTTCGCGCAGTTCTCCTGTGTGTGCACACGGCGACCAACTCTGTCGTCCGGTGATCTAAGCCTCTGCCTCCTGTAAAGCTTCACAGGTCCGTCGGTTATGTCCTGCGCGGCTCGGCCAGCTCCAGTTCAATCAGTCATAGAAAGTCCGAAGAGTTTTTGCAGGGAGCGAAACGGCAACGTAGCTGCTTAATGTCTTTGGGTTTTTTGACATGTCTAGTAGTTTACTCCATTGAGTGTTGACAAGAAACACGTGTAGACGAAATATGAGTTTTGTTTTGAGGTACGCAAAGGTGCGTAGTGACACAAGTGACATTACGCAATTCAGATTTTTGCCGCGCATGCATATCTGCGTACCAGTTATGTGCACCCCTGACCATAGTTAATGTTGGTCTTAAAGGAGGAAACTAGCCAAGAATGGAAGAGATGTATTGTAACTGAGCCAACAACTTCACTATCACAAGTTAAAGGTGATATTTTAATGTTGTGTCCATTCAACTTTCTATTAGCCCCAAGTGGCAAAAACATCTGGTTATTGCAAGTTTGAGGAAAATATAGTTTTAATTTCTTAATGGGCATTTAATTTGCCTGTAAATAGTTGAGCCTTGTAACTCAGAATATCAGATAACAAATCATATTTGCATTCATCAGCAGAATTCTGTTATTTTTTAAATAGAGATGGTGCTCTGTTATCTTAAATGTATATTGTCCATCACATTCTAAGCAACCATGTTGGTTCTCATTCTGTACACCACTAACCCCCCCTCCAGCCTGCAGTATACTTGAGGGCTTGTAGCCTGGCACACACACCTGCTGGCCAGCTGTGGTGTGTGTCAGTGTGTGAAGGGGGATAAAGGATAGACAGGAAGCAGAGCGGGGAAGTAAAATATGAGGCGGGAGAAGAAGAGAAAATGCAGAGGATGACCAAAAAGAAGGAGACGGGGAGGGGGGACACCTGCTGCCGTGATGAGTCATACCACTGAACCCTAATGTACTCACTAACCCATGGCAACAACAGCACACACACACTTTGTTTTTTTAAGAAGGGCTGTAGTTGCACACGTCTGCCTGCATGTCTAACTTGTTTGTGTGTACTGCAAACAAATCAGACACACACACACCCGCACCCACAGAGAGATAGGGAAGGGTGTGGCGGCTGGGTTATTTATAGATGTACTTCCTCTGAGAGAGGTAGATGGGGAGGGAGTGCGACGAGGGAGCGTAGGAAAAGAGGGATGGCGGGAGAGAGCAAGGTCAAAGGAGAGGAGTGAGCTGACCGGACTAGTAAACCACATGATTCCCTCTGGATCACACAAACTTAAAACGCTCTCTGAAATCACGGTTTAGTCACATCCCTGTGAGGACCTCCAGTGTCAATCACAAACATCCATCAATCATGGAAAAGTCATCTTTATCATTTCAAATATGAAATATTTGTTGCTATGATTTCATGATGGTCCTATATCATATGAATGCATCAGATGGACCCTCTCCTCTCCATTTATGTATAGACATTTCTGTGGTTGAAATCCTGTGTACATGAAGGCAACAACATCATTTAATTTAGGAGAGTGTGTTTAACAACTGTAGAGAATCACTGACATGCAAGTTGATGGTACCTGAACTTTTTGTGAAAATGCAGAGCTAATACGACTTGTGGTGACATTGGCCCAAACTAAAGGAATGGATACCTACAGCCCAACACACGCCAGTGAACGCTTTAGTCTGCAGGTGTAAAATACAGTGAGCAGAAAGAACACACTGCAGTGTGGTGTGGCCCACATGAAAAACTCTACAGTTTTGGGGCTTATTTCTCCACCAACATCTCACACAAATCTCCCCAGAATGCAATGGAACATATGCATGTGCTGGTGGCCCCCCTAAGAGGACTTTCCCTATACATAGTGAGACGTTTTAAAAAGCTAATTTTATGGCCTAACCCTTTCAAATTAAGTCAGAAAAGTATATTATGACATTTAAACAAAAAACTATTCAGTAATAGCTTACTGCATTAAGAAATGATATGGCCTTGAAATGAAATAATGTCATTAAAAACCAAATCTCCACACAAACTCACTGTAAGACTTCTTTATGGGGATGAGCCATGACAAATTAAGATCCTAAACTTCATGAGGGCCACGCTGAACCCAATTAAATAATATGGAAACTTGATGAGCAAAAGACAAGATGAGACAGCAGAAGAAAGAAACTCCTCATCCTCAACACATGGCATCATTCAGGAGAACAGAGGGAAGATTTGAAAGGACACCCTCCTCTTCAGCAGGAAGAGGTGGTACTGGAGGGGGGAAAGGAAGAATAAAAGAAGAGATAGTTGGTCCACCATTTTAGAGGACCAGTGAATGGCCAGCAGCCATTATTATGCTAAATTAACCTGGGAGCTCCGGGCCGCCACTCAAGATGGAGGAAAGCCTGACAACAGATAAGCGCCGGTTTACATACACGCTCCCAGAAAGGGCCCGAGCGTGTCCTCCCCCACCCCCACATTTCCTCCCCTCGGTGGTGGCTGTGGAGTGGTCAGCGGCATGGCCTTCATTATCATTAGACGCCATTTTCTGCCACAAAGATTCCTGCGAACCCCTCCCCCAACACACGCCGGCCCCCTCACTGCTTCACCCACACTCACTCCAGGACCCCCCTATTCCCCACCTCTGACTCTTTTCCAGTGAGCAATGCATTCACACACACCTCCCCCAGCACTGACCCCTGCCTGCTGCTTTGGCCCTCCCTCTTCCTCTGGATAAAAGGGGCCGAGAGGAAGGGGAGGGAGACTGAGGGCCGGGACAGAGAGATGGGGGCTGCCTGACACATTCCTCAGTGCGATCAAGTTTCACAAACAGTCCTGCACAACGTTCCACTTTTCATACAACACATCTATAGTATTTTATTCTATTTTTACGAGAATGTAGTCACACACAGTACGTCGTTTTTTGGTATATCTATATATTCATGTAGATATTGCCATATTTTTTATGTTATAATACTTTTCTCAAAATACTTTTTTATAATGACTTTTTTGGTTCCTTTTGTTATAATTGATCTTCTTTGACTGTTTATGTATGCATCATAGTCACCAAGGAAAATGGCTCATATGTGTAAACACTTGTAAAGTAGGCAATAAACCGGTTTTCGATCTGATCACACAAGTTCAGGAAATAGAAGAGGTTGGACAAGTGTTGACCAGAAAGGAGAAGGGGGAGAGAAGTGAGGAGGAATGAGAAGAGGCAGTGATACGCTCTGTGTAGACTGACTGAACCAAAGCACATATCGACACACAGCCATAAGTGCTAGAAGCTCCATAGCTAATCTATATCCTGCACAGGAAGTTTGATCCATTCACACTCCTTGGAAGGTGACATGCTAATGTTGCGTTCCAGTTGTACTGGGAAGTGGGAACATCAGTTCCCAGTCAGACATTTCAACTGGAACGCACCCCGAGGTCGGACTTCCTGCTTGAAACTCGGAGATACCTCTCCATGCCCGAGATCACCATTGAAAATGGACTCTCCGCATTTGAACATTGAGAACACTTTGATAAAGTAACATGTTTAGCTCCTCTGTATAATGTGTGTCACACTAAATCAACTGTACATGTGGTACTGCTCATCTTCTATCTGTAGATATCATTCTTAGGAAATAACACTGTCCTCTCATTAGGATTTGTCATTTTCTCTGTAGTTGGAACTTACAAAAATGATATAGTCTCATTTTATAGAAAGATAATTATAAATGCCACCATGAAAACTAACAGAAAATAATAGAAACTACAGAAATGCAACCAGAGCAGCATAGATGAACAGAAGAAAATGAGGGACTAAGTATGTTTTCTTACAATGGCTGTTACACATCAAACATTTTACCATTTGGCAGAAGCAGCCATGCTCTTACTGGGAAAAAGCTGCAAATTGCAGGTTTGACTTATGTATAATGATAACGTCTGGGGTATTGACTTCCTTTATTGGAGTGGCATTACCAGGAGCTAACAGACAATGTTCTGCCTGAAGACGGTGTTTAATGCTACTCTCCACCTGTCACTGATAAACAGTCATTTTATCCCTGATGTTCAGTCTCTATAGAAGAAATGAGATGGATCCTGAGATGTGTCTGTGCTCCATGCTTTACTAAGCCCTGTGATCACTAAGTGTGTGTGAGTGAGTGTGTGAGTGAGTGAGTGAGTGCGTGAGTGTGTGTTTTCAGTAGGAGTCATTAGGTTTCAGAAATTTAGAGTCAATACATTTTCTTAATTTGGGATGCACTAAATTTAAATCATTCCAAGTACTTATAGGTGGAAAACATAGAGCTACCCCTGTGTAGTTCATGCTGCTAAAAGGCTCTGAGCTGCATATCACCCAACCAGGAAGCTGAGGAAGGTTTACTTCTGTCAGCTGGTAGAGTAAAGATGTTTAGCTAGCTTTAGATGCTTCAGAAACAGCCGACACACAATGCTGATGTAATGCTGCTCCTACCTGGTTTTCTTGGGGGTCTTTGTCTTGGGTGTGGAGCTCTTGGTTTTCTTCTCCTTGGGCTCCTTAGGCTCCTTGGGCTCTTTGGGGGTCTTGGGTGTTTTGGGCGTCTTCGGGGTCTTGGGCTCCTTGTCCTCTTTTCCCTCTGCCTTCTCCTTTGGTTTCTTTTTGCGTTTCTTCTTCTCCTCCACCAGTGGTGAACTTCCCTCTACGTTTCCTGTGCCAGTAACCTGTTCACCCGCATCACTTCCTGCTCCAGGGAGTTCGGACTGTACGTCCTCCTCTCCTCCGGCTTCTCCCGTCGCTGCCTTCTTCTTCCCTCCATCTTCCTCCTGTCCATCCACTACTTTAGCTTTCTTCTTCCTTTTCTTTTTTGGCTTGGTCTCCTGGTCGCTGGGCTGCTCTGTGCTGATAGGCTGGCCGGGGGGGCCGCCACCGACCGTCTGCATTTCAGGAACCAGTGAGGGGTTGGTGGCTGAATGCTGAGAGAGCAGAAAGGGAGCAGTTAGTTACAGTTTTTCAGCAACCATCACTAAACGCCAGCAACACTGCATCTACTGCAGACAGTAGCAACAGGTCAGATGGGAACATCACATTACCCTACGTTGTGGACACTAGCTTACTCCCGCCTGACTCGCCGCCCTCGCCCCCGGAGCAGCAGTCTTCATCGCCCGAAACTACGCCGCCTCTCTGCGGCCCGCAGGTGCCAGGATACCACGGCAAAACAGAGCCTGCCCAGGTGTATCTAAACAAGTACCCGCCTGTACAGTGGGGTTAGGCGGTCATTTTGCAGCTCGTGGTATACAAATAGACAATGGCTAGAATATTCATGTGAAAATAGTGCCATATTCTGCCATGCCTGAAGAAATGTTGGGTCAAATAATGCATACAATAGCACAGATGCCTTCACCACGAATGGCTACACAAAGATCTCAAATCCCAAGCTTATCAACGAGCTGATGTTGCAGCTGAAATGTTCTCCAGGTCACAAAGTCAACCTCACATGATGATGTGATCCAGTTTTCAAGCACAGTAAATATTCTCTTCCCAGAGTATATGATGGGACCAAGGTGATGATTTAGTACATGGTAGTGTTAATTTCGTCAGCTATTTTTTTATTTAGTTTAGTCTTAGTCCTGTGTTAAATTTCCTTTTTAGTTTGAGTCATATTTAGTCACCTTCATCCTGTTTTTATTTAGTCAAGTTTTAGTCGACTAAAAGTCTGAGCATTTTAGTCTTATTTTAGTCAAAGAAAACTAATTATTTTAGTCTACTTTTTGTCAATAAAAACTGTTGAGTCTTTTTTAGTCATCAGATTATATAGAACATTTCAGTCAAACTAGTCTAGCCAAAAACAATAATTTGTCATTTTAGTATATATAAATAAATAAGATTATATCTTGTCCTTATTTGATGAAAAACACAGGTTGAATGATTAAGCAGCTTTGCAGAGAGTATCTGGTCAGGTTTGTGGTGTTTTTACCAGCTGTGTTATGGCCACATTGCTTCCCTTCTGATAAAACAATGCATTCGCTTTTTTTCTCCGCCTCATTGAAGCGAAAATGGGCCCAAATATCACATCGTTTCTTTCTCCCAAGCAGTGGTGGCTTTAGACTTTTTCGTTGTCAGTCATTTTGACGGACAGGATCGTAACATTTCCGTCATAATCCATTATTATCCGTCGAGTGCACAATTTATCAATCACTCGCGCTGACGGGGCAGGGGGGGGGGGGTATTCGGTTAACGCGAGTGCGACCACTGCTCCCAAGCCCTGTTGTTGCCATTTTATTTTCTGTTAAATAAGGTTAGTTAGACCATGAGTTAGACCCGAGTCTTCTTGACAGTTCATATTGTGCCGCTGCCCGGTGTAATTCAAATGTACCGCCGCGCTCAGCACAGACAGACAGCTGCTGCCCAGCCGCAGCGCCGGAAATGGAACTGCTTGGAGAAAACCTGACTATCAGAGATGTAACGTTATCTTTGATAATATTTTGTCTCCTCATTTTTCGTCAACGAAAGTAAAGAGAGATTTTGGCATAGTTTGTATTTAGTAAACTACATTTTCGTCTCGTCACTTTTCGTCAACGATATTGCATGATGATTTCGTTGCAGTTATTGTTAACTGCCGTCGGTGCCGTCTCGTCATCGTCTCGTTTTCGTCACGGAAAAAAAGGTCGTTGACGAACATATTTCGTCATAGATTTAGTCAACGAAATTAACACTAGTACATGGTTTTAATAATACTTTTGCTTTTCAATGTTTGCCATTTCAAACCATGAGCTGGTTTAAATCATATTTGCCTTGATTTACAATATGTTCTCATTTGTTTTATCAGTCCAGTTTTGAAGCTTTTGTGCTTGTCTTTGCCACAGTCCACTTTGGACTATATGAGATATTTCAGGATTGCACTTTTAACTCACTTGAAATGTTCTCACTTGCTTGGTTTCAAAACATAACAAAGGCCATAATCTGTTCATTGAGGACCATCAATGCTAATTTTCATTGCTGTTGCCGGGCAACACTATTGCTCATGTAAACCTACTGCTGCGCCCCCTGTAACCTCAGAGGCACCCCGAGTCATTTTGTTCTGGAGCCGGGCCTGTACACGGCCATATACTAAACACACTACAGAGCCCATTCCGTGTCCTGTTATTGTTTACTTCCTGTCTGCCTTCTTCTGGTGATTTATCTGACGTCCAGCGCTCCGTCTTTTAACCTCTTTTCCTCTCTCTTTCTGGATCCTCCTTAGCAACCTTCATCATAGTCCTCGACAGTGGTCTGTACTGGATTAACAACGTGTCACATGTTAAGAATTTACAATCAGAATCGAGTATTCAACTAAGCCGTGTAATACAAGTTGTTAGTAGCCTTAAGGGCCTACACAGTTGTTATGCTATACCACATTGCCCTTCACTGGATGTATAATGAGCTGCACTAAACTACATTTTAGCATTTAAAATACCTAGCCATTCTTTTGAGGTTATTTTGGTGAAAGTAACTCAAAAGTAACTAAAGTAGTGTAACTCATTACATTTCAGAGACAGTAATATTGTAATGGAACTTATTACTTTCAAAAGAGAGTAATAAGTAATATGTAATATATTACATTTTGGAAGTAACTTGCCCAACACTGAACATAATACATGTATTTATTATCCTCTCAAGAATGGAAGTAGTTCCTGAACAGTGTCCTTCACATGCTGATATCCAAGAGAGGGAGTTACACAGTCACAAGATGGAGGAATAGAAAGCAGTAGGGATGCACGATATTGGTTTTTTGAAACTGATACCGATACCGATAACTTCCTGCTTCTCAAGACCGATAATAAAAAATGTTTTACGCCACTAATTATTTTAACGCTATTAACGCATGTGTATTTTTTGCTATCATATGCCTCAAACAGTGTGCCCTGATGCTCTTCTAATCATACATCCGGGTACATACACAGCTGCGTAGGGCCTTTGTTATCACGTGCTACTCTGATATTGGAAGAGTGCATTCAGTATTTTCACAACCATTTACAAAAAAGCACATCCAGGAGGACAACACAAAGTAACAGTAAAACTATTTTGTTGCATAAGTGTAGCATGTATAAAGTAGTGTGATAGCAGCCAGGTAACAGTAGTAAAAGTGGAAGTATATATTGCTTTATTATTTACAGATGTATTATAGTAGTTTCATTGTCTAACTAAGAGCATCCTTATCAAAAAAAGCAGCATCTCAAATGTGAGAATCTTCTGACTATTATAAGTTCATATCTTTGTTTTTTTTAACTTGGGAGCGGGAAGTTGTGATGGACATCTTTCACTATAACCTTGTATAGACTTAGGATACATTTATTATGTATTTATCTTTTCATATGTCTATTATTTTTGGGGTATTTTCTAACTTTTTTATTGATTTCTTTTTGTACCATTTATTAACTCTTTAGATTGAACCTAATGGAAAAAAATAGTTGACAAAAAAAAAATGTGAATATGTCTCAATGGAACTCAAATAAAAACAAAATAAAAAGAGGATAACTAAAGCAACTTAATAATCAAAGGAATAATCATTCGCAGCCGCAATTTGGTTTTAAAAGTATATGAAAAACATAATTAGGGCAGCAACTAACAATTACGTTTATTGTCGATTAACCCAATGATATTCAAGTTACTGCCATAGAAGACTAAGAAAAGTATTATCATCACTCGCTGATTGATTTATTGACTAATCAATGTACGGCTTCAGCTCTAAGCTCACATCTAATATGAATCAGTCTTAGTGAAATGTTTCTGCAAATGTTTCGCAGCAACACTCGCACTGCTGCCCTGTCAATACTGCAGTGTGGGGGTTGAATTTGTCAGTAATGGCAGATTACAGAGCAGGGGGGAAGCGCGGCTCCGTCCATCCATCCATCCGTCCATCCATCCATGGCTACCACCTCCTCCCTCTCTCCCCGTTGCTTCATTTCCCTCCCCCGTCCTGCAAGCTAACCTTGGTAAACAAACCGGCTGACACCTCATTTTTCCTCCTGCAGACTAAATCCTCTCCCCTTCCTCCTTCTTCTCCTCATTGCTCCCCAGTCCGCTCTGTGACAGGCAACTGGTTACCAGCTGTTGGGAGCCTCTACAGCTGCCTCCCCTCCCTCACGCTCTCTTCCATCCCTCCTTGCCTCCCTCCCTCTTTCTAGCTCTCCAGCTGCTCAGGGTCCCAGTAGCAGATGGGAAATCAGGCATCATGACACGAATAAATTATCTGCATACTTCAAAAAGGCGCAGTGAGGGAGTATGCCCGTGTGTGCATGTGAAACGTACATGTGCATTTGTGCGTGTGTCTACTAGGTGTGTGCGAGCATCAGCAAGTTTACAGCAAAATGCCACGGCAGCAGCTCCCTTCCACACACGCACACTTGTTTTCACGTGGAGGAGAAGAGTTGGGGTGCCATCACTGAAAGTCCACCTCCATCAGGGGCACACTAATGTACACACAAAAACACACATTTCACACCAAACTACTGCAAGGTCACACAAACCTCTGCACACAAACACCTGCTGACACACGTAAACTGAGCCACTTAGACAGACAGATAGGGTGAGGAGAGGGGGGAGATAACTAGGTGAGAGACAATCAGAGAGTGAGATGGGGGAATGCACTGCCAAGAGATAAATCTGTCCTCCTGCCAAGCTTCCCAGAGAATCAATCACATGAATGACAATGGAGTAGGGCTGTACCCGAATATCCGTTCGTTGGAGTAAATTGAATTTATTGAAAACTCCAATATCAACGTAAGAGCTTGTGCCTCTTCGGGGGGTGCTAACACTTAACCATAAACGTTATTGTTTACTTTCTCCGTCTTTATATGTAGATATGACTTTTCTCCGTTAATCTCCGTCACGTTGTTTCCATAGCAACAACAACTTCCTGTCAACAGCGCTAACTCTAATTCAAAATAAAAGCATGACCATAAAAAATAAGAAGCCAATTACCAAATTACACTTAAGACATACAACTGCAATGAAAGTAACAAACACCATGCGATATCCTTTTCAATTTCAAAGAACACAAATTGGGTTACATTAACAAATAACTATAAAACAACAATACTGTAGAATAACAAAATGAATGCCGTGAATAAACAGAAATGCACGTGTTGAAGCGGTTCGCTGCTGATTACAACGCAAAGTGTACTTAAAGTGCAGAAAGTAAAAGTGCTCATTCTGCACAATAAGCTATTTCCGAAAAAAATATAGAGTACAGAAGCTAAATGTACCCAAGTAAGTATTAACGGTAATAGTCCTTATCATGCAAAAATAAATCTTTCACAGTATTTTATTTGTATTATGTTATCCAGTTTTTATGAATATAAGAGCATTTTAATATTAAGGTTTTTCAGTGTTGAAGAGGAAGGAAGCTGAAGGAGGGGGGGGGGGGCAGAGAAATAGTGAGGTGCAGGGGTTAAATGTACTAGGTGGAAACACTTAAGACTCCCAAAGGATGGAGTGAAAGGAAATATGGTGCTCATCGTTCAGCCTCTACCCTCACTCTACATCTATCCATCAGTCCATCCATCCATCCTCGACACCCTCCACCTATCAGTGACTGACGTCTTCACACCGTCTCCCAGCATGCAGCAGGTATTTATCAAAATAAAGGAACGTCCAACAAAACTAGGCCTGAAGTCGAATAGTCCATTTAGCTTAGGAACCTTCCTAACGGAGTGAAATGACCCGGAAGTACTTCAGTGGCAGCCATGATAAGAGCCGTTCCAATTCTCTAGATCAGGGGTCGGCAACCTTTTTGATATGAAGTGCCATTACAAAAAAAATTGTTATCAGCTCAACGCTCGTGAACTATCAGCAGGAGGGCGGGGGGAGCCTCGCTGCGAGGACGCAGTGTGTGGACCTGTCAGCGCAACTTACATGATGCCGAATTTAACAAACACATTTAAATAATTGGTTTAAACGGCATAATAATAAGGACGATCGTCCGTTCTGTGATTCTCCAGAACACACATGTTATGATATTAGGGTCATGCAGAGTGAGATGAGATCGCTGTCCCTTTAAGAGAGAGAGAGGGGTGTGGCTTGTGCCTGTGTGTTTGTGGATGGTAGAGCGACAGTGAGAGAACCTATGGAGAGAACGTGTGTATGTTTCTGGAAGTGAAACGAGGAAGCAGAAAAACAGAGGTCTGTGATGTATTTTGTGAAACAGAAGAACAACTAAATAAATGCAACGGCCTCCCAAGAAGAGCTCGCCTCTCTCCAGTCATTTAAGCTATGTGGGTTATTGAACCTGAAGCTTGTTGCTCCTGCCCTCCTCGACTACGGTCTGGGAGCCGACAGGAAAGTTCAACACACAGATGGCCAGTCCGCCCCTTTGTAGCATATTATTTCGATGAGAGATGAACAGATCGCCACTGGGCTTTCAACTAAATACACAGCCACGCAAAAACTGCGGCATGTGTACAGCTCCTCATGGGAACTGCAACTTTCCTCTGTTGTGAAACGATCAGCACTGCACCCCGGAGGAAAGCGGCAGAAAGTCGCCTGGAGTTAAAGAGCGGGGCTGCGTTGGTGCATCGCTTCCTTCTGCAGGTAACGGGGAGACGCGCTCTGGCGGCGGTCTCGTTCAGGATCTAAATAATAATTTAAAAAAATGTTTGCACACTTATTCCACTTATTCCTAGTGTGCCACTGGTTACGGTGCGGCACGTGTGCCAGGGGTTGCCGACCCCTGCTCTAGATGATAGGAAAGGAGGTTTCAAACTTCCTTTATAACCTCCTTTAGCTTAGGAACCACTGGACCTCCCTCACCGAAAGGGGAGGAGAAAATGCTGCCCCACAATGCATTGCAGCCGCAGCATTTGCCGTCACTCAACAGTCGGCCGTTCACGGAAACAACCGATTATGACGGAGAAATGATATCATGAAAGTTACGGTGCTTATTAAGCATTTTAAAACGTATGTGGTAAGTTGCCAAAGTGCTTTTTTCTGAACGTTCATCAGTATTATAATCAAAAAGAGAAATATGAACGTTAGTTTTTACTGAAATGATCAAATAAAGTCAACATTTCACAGTCTTTACTGAGCTGTGTGGGGTTTGTTCAACTTCTAAAAGATGTTTGAATGGTGATATACACAGTGATAGATGTTAAGGACTAACGTTTATAATAAATACATTTGTATTGATTTTAAGATATTTTCATAGTTCATACAATCATACGTATTGGGATCATTTGTATTAATGTGGACCGGAGGGAGAGGGTGACGAGCATAAGTTTCACTTTCCTTTTTTATTTCAATTCCAACTTTGGTCCTGAAGAATCTGTTTCTCTGTTGTCCACGTTCATAAAGCATAAAACAACAGCATCAGAGCACGGTGCAGAGTCTCTAGATGAGTTTACAGTAGTCCCTGGTTCTTATTAAACATCCATGTTGTAGTCCGCTGTATAGAAAACTGTAGTTTCCATAGTTTCCCCACAGCAGCAGACGCACATTTATGACGTCCGCTGGAGCATCATAAACACGTCGGATAGTGAAAGTGCAGTCGGATTCTCTAAAGTACCGCAGTCTCTTCTCCTAAGTCCTTTTGAATTCTCCTATCCACTATCCCTTAACCCCGTGACGTTTCACTCAGAGGTCAAGGGATAGGAGATAGGGTTAGAACTTAGGAGCTGATTTGTGGACTATTCGACTGCAGCCTAGCCCTATTCACTTGGCATTCAACTCTGTTCTGCCACTTCCTTTTCTGTACACACGCTGGTTTGTGACTCATGAAAAGCACTAATTCTCTCATTTGTATAAATAGTTTTCAGGTGGTCCCTTGAGGATTTAAATTTAAAACAGTCATTCTGCCAACTCAAATTGTATTCAATGTTTACATGTTGAGAGTTTGATACACTGTCAAACACACTATCATTATGTACACTGCCTTCCATTCTGTGTATTTATATTTTGTATTCAATAGATATACATCATTCACTTTGTGCTTTAATGTGTGTGTATGTATATATATATATCTATCAATCAGCTACCAGACTTAAAGGGAAGGTGAATAATTCATCAGTTGCTGGGATCATTCTGAATTTTGAGAATGTGAACACTGGTTTGTGTTTCTCATTGATATAACATCCAGGTACCATCACAGTGTGCACAGGAGGAAGCACTTCCTCCCTGTTCAGACTCTGCAACAGCAGCGCGTCTCTTCAAATGGTGTAACAGTTTCCAATAAAAATCACTCAACCATTGAACTCAGGATGAATCAGCTCACAGAGAAGTAGCTCGGCAAGGTGACCACACAGCAGAGCTCTTATTATCTGTCCTCACAGGATGATTAAGTGTGTCACTGCTCAGGACCAGAGTGCAGCCAAAATCATCTGCTGTGGCTCTCTATAGCTGATCTTTACTTCATTTGCCATCAGCTGCCTTTGGTTCGGAGCTGTCTCATGACACCTCAACAAGGTTTCTATACATCTGTTCTTAGAGTTCAACTTGACAACAACAGAGCTTGAAAGGAGTAAAACGCAAATAAGTTGCCCTAGTTTGTTGACTCTTTAAGGGCGTTCACTATCTTACTACCGTACCACACAACTAACATGTAGTTCGGATGAAATGTAGGAAAGAAACCAAGCATTCTGTTGTGATATCTGCTAGAGAAACGAGAGAGACTAAACATTAGAGAAGCATTTCCCTCGAAGCCGGGTGAGCTGGATGGTATGGCAGCTCTGACAGCATGCATGAGCGGGGGAGGGGTGAGACAGGCATGTTATATGTCAACTAAAGTGCTGCACGCAACGCTGTGTGTGTGTGCGAGTGAGATGTAGAATAAAGGTCACAGCGCTGCACTCTGCCAGAGTTGTGACCTTGAGCTGCTGACTGAGGCACGTGTGTGTATACGTGTGCGTGTGTGTGCGTGCGTGTGTGATAACCATGCTTAGTGAACAGATGGAGCTTAGAGTAACAGACATACAGTCATTATGACCGACTGACCAGCTTGGTGTGTGTAGCTCTTTCTAACAAGTGCATCATGAGGCACACAGAACTCCCTTCCTGTGCCGCTGACACACACACACACTCTTGCTAGGCTATCCTATTTCCCCAGGCATATTTGCCATCCAATTCTAAACTGCACCATCCCAAGCCACACTGTTGGGGTGTATGTGTGTTAGGGGTGTAACGGTTCGGTACGTTTTCGGTACAGCAGAAAAAATGATCACTAAGCATAACATATTTTTTGTTTTTTTTAATTATTATTAAACTGTGAATAATGTATTCACTCAAATAAATACAAAATATAATAAAATAAACATTAAGGTGCAGCATTTCGATGAACTGAAATAATCTGTATTTGAACTGTACTAGTACCTAAGCAGCCAGTTTGACATTAGGACTTGCTTGTCATTGTATTTTCATGTTTTTTTAAAGAAAAATGAACTAGTCCACATTGCTTGCCAAAAGGGCAGATCTGCTGGCACTAACAATGTCTCCTGCTGTGGAGAACACCCTCTCGCTAGGGACAGAGGTAGCAGATACAGCCAGGTAGCGCTTTGCTAACATGGCAACATAAGGATATTTGGCGTTTGTAATAGCTTTGGCTCGGTCTGAACTCTCTGCGAGTGGTGGAGGCTTACATGCTAGCGGGAGTTGGGTTTGCACTTCAGTCTTTTTTCTTTTGGTACCGGTGATATTCACGTTCGGGTGATGCCTTTTCAAATGAGTGTGATGTATTGCCAGCCGCGTAACCAATTTTAGTTGAACAATGCCGACAAACAGCTTTGATTCGGTCCACCTGTCTTTGTCCTTCATCCTTGTACGTAACTGTGAAACCAAAATGTTCCCAAACCGGAGACTTCAATGATGCTGGAGGATTTTCAAGCTCAACTTTATCTGCGTTCGCCATTACGACAGTTCCTCAAATTACTGACTACATTTGAACGCATCCCTCTGACCAGCTCTCATAGTATGCCTCTCGTCCAATTAAATGACTTGCTCGCTCTATGACGCGTTGAACCCAATGTGAGCAAATTACTCTGAATACTACAACGCAGCACCTGAGATTACTTCCAAGAAGTTGTTCACGTTCTCAATTTTTAACGTTAAACACCGAACCGAAGGGGGTACGGGTACCGTTCATACTTGCCAACCTTGAGTCCTCAGAAATCGGGAGCATTTCAAAACTGACTATCTTCCTCACCCTCTCAGACTTTCAGTTGCGCGCGCTACTAAAGAGACGCGCTACCATGGAAATCAAACAATGGTGTAGCTGTATTAAAGTCCGAGTGGAAACAGTCCTGAGTAAATCTGATTTTGTCAGAAATCGGGAGAAATATGACCCCGGAAGGAGACCGGGAGGGGGCAATGAAATCGGGAGTCTCCCTCGAAAATCGAGAGGGTTGGCAAGTATGGTACCGTTACACCCCTAATGTGTGTGTTTGTGTGATGACAGGGGCTGCGGGGCCTGCAGCGAGAGTCAGGACGGTGAATGCAGCTCGCCCAGGCGCAGCATAGAGCTCACCAGCCAACCTGGCATCTAGGTCAGGAGTGCTGGATAAATTAAGAGTGACGGCTGAAATGTCAACCACAAGAGTCTTGATCTCTCTCTCTGTGTGTGTGTGTGTGGGGGTGTGTGTGTGTGTGTGTGTGGTGTGTGTGTGTGTGTGTGTGGGTGTGTGTGTGGTGTGTGGTGTGTGTGTGTGTGTGGTGTGTGTGTGTGTGTGTGTATGTGTGTGTGTGTGTGTGTGTGTGTGTGTGTGTGTGTGTGGGGTAGTGTGTGGTGTGTGTGTGTAGTGTGTGTGGTGTGTGTGTGTGTGGCCACTAGGGCTGCTATTGTGTGTGAATGGATCAGTGGAGAAAGGGGGCTTTGAGCAACAAAAAAGCTAATGGAAGCTGGGGGGGCACGTGACAGGCAGTGGCGGTGCTGCACACTCAAACAAACATGGATTTTGCCATTGAGAACTGCTAACCTCTATCCAACAACCCCCCACCCCCTTGTTTCGCTAGAGATCTCCCTCTCGAGATCTTTGCTTGTTTTCCCACTTCTTTCCTCTTGGTGTTTCACCCCTCCCCCAATATCTTAATCACCCCCCAGCTTTTTCTTCCTTCCTCTCCACCTCCCTTTTTGTCCAAACTGTCTGTCTCTCAGCACATCCGGCTACACAACATTAACTAAGAGATGACAACCCTGAAATAGATCAAACAAACAGTGGGACACACAGAGAGACAGGCAGAGAGAGAGAGACAGGCAGAGAGAGAGGGAGAGCGGAAAGAGAGGAGACGGGGAAGAGAAAGACAGGAAGGGAGGTTTTCTCTATAGAGGGGGAGATGTGGGAGCAAACGGGAGGAGAGATTATGCTGGTGGCGCCTGTGTGTGTGTGTGTGTGTGTGTGTGTGTGTGTGTGTGTGTGTGTGTGTGTGTGTGTGTGTGTGTGTGTGTGTGTGTGTGTGTGGCACACATCTCAGGATATGCAGCACACAGGAAACAAACAGCTGCAAAAATCCATTTCCACACACACAACCCGGCAGTATAGGACACAAAGGGCAACACACACACACACACTGAACCAGCACCGCTGTGTTTTCAAATGTCATGTGCACACAGACATTTACAGACACTCACACACACTTCCCTTACACTCCAAACACACACTTTCCCCACCCACATGAAAAATAAACACTTGGATGAAATACACCCACACATAAAAAGAAATGCACAGCCTGGATCTCTTTGATACACACACACCAAAGTGTTTGTCTGACGGAGACTCACCTGTACGTGAGGCACTTTCTGTGGGGTGTGAGGGGGTGATGAGAGTGGGTGGGAGGCGGGAGGCACCCATGGGTGGGAGGCCGTGTTGGTTGCAGGAGGTGTGCTCTGCAGGTGGTGTGGCATGTGTGTGGGCTGGGACTGAGCGTTCTGGGTGGGTGGTGCCAAGCCCTGGTTTAGGGCCGGAACTCCATGCGGGCCCATGGAAGGGGCCTGCAGGGGCTGCCCGCTGCGAGGGGGCTGCTGCGGGGTCTGGAGCAAACGCTGGTCCCCCCCCTGGCTGACTGGAGCTTCATGTGGCCCTGGAGGGAGAGGAGTAGATTATGAATTCTGACTTTGAATAAATAATGCCAACAACAACAACGGATTTTCCCTCCTGTCAATTACCAAGGCATAAAAATAGATCGCACACTTCCCTATTTTTTCCCTCCCGGTATTTCAATCACCAAAATAGCAATTGTAGAAAAAAACTGTAATAGAAACACTAGCTGGCTGTGGTAAATCCGTTTTTAATAAGGAATAAAAACAAAGTAAAACATACATTTATACTATATTTTTAAGAAGCATTGAAATAACAACAACAATAGAAAATTCAGTTCAACTACAACTTTCATCAAATTGGCAGAGGGCATAACAGTATCTTTTGCATTAAATACATGAACATTACAGGTCTACAGACAACATCAAGCTTCTGACTTACTACAATAGTAACCATGTGTGAGTCTAGAGGTAATGTAGAGGTTGAACATTAGCTGAACTGTTTTACAACTGTGGTACATCATCTTCAATGTGTACCGTTTCTACGAATGAGAAAGTTGCCCTCAAATATTTCTAGAGATGCTGTTTTAAAATGTCTAAAATGGAAGTGAATAATTTGAATGAATGCAAATACAGTGACCTAAAGTAACACCACTATATAAACATGTGACATCACCAGCTGCCCTGTGCTTACCTTGCTGGAGCTGAGGCATATTTGGCCCTATTTGAAGACCACGCTGCGGCCCCATACCAGGATACATTTGCCCAGCATTGGGGGGCATGTTGTGGGGCTGCTGGTGTTGGGGGTGTGGAGTAGACAGAGGGATTTGGGGAGTTCTCTGGGTCAAAGCGTTGGGTGTAGGCTGCAGGGCTGTGTAGCCTGAAGCCTCTGGGGGTACGGCTAGTCCTGCGCTAGGGGGCCTGCCTTGTTGGGGAGGTGGTGTCGGGGTCCCCAAAACCCTCATGGGGGACATGGATGAAGGGGAGGAGTAAGATCCCTGAGCTGGGGGGGCAAGGTGGGGCTGGTTTTGGGCCTGGGGAAGATTCTGGGGGTGCATAGGCTGCCCTGGCTGCTGCATCTGGGCAGAGAGGGCCTGATGGGGCTGTGGTTGGTGTGCTGGTGCGGGGGGGTATCGCTGCCCTGGTTGGCCAGCTGCTGGGACTGATCCCTGGGTAAACCTCTGGCCGAGCTGCCCTGGTCCCATGGCCTGGCTGGTGTTAGCATTGACATTAGCACCCTGACCCATCCCAGGTCCCATTGCTCCGTACTGTGCCTGATAGCCGGGGTATTGGCTGCCCCCAAACCCTGCCATACCCGGCTGGTGCTGGTGTGAAGGCTGTCGGGAGGGGGAGTGTGGGAACCGGGATGTGTGGCCCATGTTGGGATAGCCCTGGGGTTGTGACTGGGGCTGGGGATGACGCATCTGGGCCCCCCCCATTCCAACATGTCCCAGGTAGTGTGCTGGGTCCTGAGCGGTGGGTTGTGCCATGCTCTGTGGGGGATTTGCCATGCCCTGTGAAGGGTAGTGTTGGTTCATGCGAGCTGCATTTGGTGTGGGGGGGCCTTGCATCCCACCATAGTTGCCTTGAGACATCTGGTAGCCACCCAGCTGATTGGGGCCAGCCCCAGGTTGTGCAGGAGGCTGCTGATAGGCTGATCTGCTCGGCGGCGGCTGCTGCTGGCCCCAGACAGCAGCCCCACTTCCTCCTGCAGTATCACCCCGGGTACCCATGGTGGTTGCTGCCAGAGTTAGCTGGGTTATTATGGTAGTGGGAAGCCAAGCCATTCATTGCCGTGTTCACGTTAGGTGGCCCCTGGCTTGGACCGTTCGGGGACATCATTCGTCCTGCGGCGGCGGCACCAGGTTGATCGTAGCCCGTGTAGGGGCCATGGTCATACATTTGTCCCAGTTTAGGCTGCCCTGGTCCGGGCCCGCCACTGTGGATCATCCCTTGGTGGTAGCCCCTGTTTCCCTGGTGCTCATGGTTCAGAGAGGGATTATTTTGCTGGGCTAAAGGGTTGGATTGCGCAGGGGCCGGCTGCTGAGGAAAGCAGTCTCCTAAACCGTCTAATCCATCAGAGAACAACCCTGCATCGTCCCCAAACAAACTCAACATCCCCGGGTCCGCCATGGCTAACAGATGGAGGGAGTTTTGCTGTGCAGTGATGAGCTAATCAGCTAGCTGCTAATATGAAGCTTGCTATTCCATGGTCCTAGTTCCTGGAGAGAAGAAAGAAAGACAAAGTTGGAATTAGTGCACAAGACCAAATACTCGAGGCTCAAAGTAAAAGCTAAATTGAACAATGAAGGACTCCAAATACAGGCCTCAATGATTTTTCCACAATTGTATTCCCCAAAGCACTTAACCCTTTCTTGATAGTCACAAACTTTAGTTTCCACATTCATAAAGCAGTGCAGAGCTGTGATGGAATCACTTTTCTTTTGCAAATGTATCAGTTGTAGCCATTCAAGTAAAATACATGAACCCATTGATAAATATGTCACATTAGGCACTTTCACACCAAGTACTTTTCCCAGGAATAGTTCCCGGAACTTTTATTTCCTGGAACTATCTAGTAAATTCCGTTCACACCGGAATAAGTCCCTGAGGGAGCTGCTGACGTCACTTCTTCTGCTTTGGGTTTACTGGCAGGCCGCAAACCACTTCACGGCGTATACTGCCGCCCCAAAGTCCCCGGCCGGAAGTCCCCGGAGTTGGGGACTGGCTTCAGTAGAAGCTGCTGGGACTCCCAGCAGCTTCTACTGAAGCCTTCCGAGTAAATCGCCAGAAGCGCCGACACCTCCTCATCTCCACCGCTCCTATGTTTTCTTTTGTGTTGCCATAAGTTAGTCTCTCTGCGTATGTGCGCTGGGCTAATGCTAATGCTAATAATGCAAGCAAATAAAATGGCAGCCTCACAAAAACTTTGCAGCGTTTTACAGGACGTGGTTCGCAATTCGCCCAGCCAATCAGAAATTGGAACCTTTTTCTCCCCAGGAAAGTCCCTGACCTCTAGCAGGGACTAAAAAGGGGTGAAAAGGTTAGCAAAAAAAAGTTCTAGTTCCAGATATTTTTGGTGTGGTGTGGACGCATAATCCCAGGAACTATCGGAACTATTCCTGGGAAAAGTACTCCGGTGTGAAAGCGCCTATTCACACACTCTGAAACACACACTTCCCATTAGCACTGCCCTAAAACCCTCCCCCACCTCAATTTTACTACCAAACAAAAGAACTTACTTCTTTTCAAACACACACTTGGAGTCAGTGTGTGTGTGTGTGTGTGTGTGTGTGTGTGTGTGTGTGTGTGTGTGTGTGTGTGTGTGTGTGTGTGTGTGTGTGTATATTAGAACAAAGGACCCAGCAGATGCAACTCTGTTTGAACAGCAGCAGCTGCCATCCAGCCAGCAGGACAGAGCTTCAGAGTGCACCAGGCAGGCGGCAGCTACTCAAGCCATTCAGCTGGCTAACTAACCAGATGTGTGGAGACAAGGGAGTTAGCCACCTGCTACTTTTCTAGCCTGTGTGTGTGTTCAACTCTCCAAGTATACGGTCAATAAACATGCATTAAGCCAGTTTACTTTTCTGTTAATAGTCATATTTGGGTAAAAGAAAACAAAAAAACATAGGGTGTGTAAAGGGGCGATAAACATCAGAAGGACTGTGCAGCCAGAATGAGTGGCGGGTGGAGGTAGGTGAGTCTTAACACACATGAACGAGTGTGTGTAGGCATTATGTCAGCGACCAAGATGGGAAGGATTTTTCTTTCAATGCATAGAAGCAACCAACAAAACAAAAAAACACCCAAGCTAACTTTGACCAGGTTCTCCTCCCCCTTCACCTCATTTGTTTTTCCACTACATCCCTCCCACTCCTTTTTTAAAATGTACCTTGTTCTCCGAATCAATCCAGAAAACTAAAACGTGTCAGGACTTTATCTCATGTGTAAAGGTACAGAAAAATAGTTACATTTAGTAGCCACTGATCAGAGTATCATTTTTGAATAGACTGCAAGTTCTTTAACCTTTTCAGTAACAAATAGTATAGACCGCAATTATATAGTGCCTTACTGCCTTTTGTTGGACTTAGCATAAACATTCAACAATACATCCGTACACTGGAGAAAGAGGCTTCAATACAAGTTGCAACCTGCTCATCAGGAGCGGTAAACATTCACAAATACACACACTGAATAGTTCCCAAAGACACTTCATTATGTAGGAGCCATAGATCACCACATTGGCCTGATCAGGGGATGACTGCTATACCTCTATACATTTGCATGACACAGGGATACAGGAACAGTCTTCCTTCAGGCTTTTGGACCTTCTGCCTCCACAATGGCTGATGGGAGCATCTACTCTTGTTGTGTAAATAGCAATTAACACCCCCTGCATCCATGTCTCTATGAGCCATAAATAGTCTGTCAACAAAAAAAGACAGGTGCTCAAATGATTGTGGTCACAAACAGAAAGGGCATGCAAAGACATACCATACAAGATCTTAAAGCTTCAAGAGGGCTTCTCAGGTACGGTCCGTTTAAGTGGTGATTCTATAAATGTAGGTGATGTGATGTAACCACTGTGTGCTAATGACCCAGTAAAGCCAACATAGCAAGAAAGTACAACATGTTGTGTTTTAAAATCATCAAAACACAACATTTTGACTAACGGCAATATGAGAGAAACTTGTGTTCATATATATTAACCAGTTAAGCCCCAAGCCATCCAGCTATAGCACACGTACCCCCCCACCTACACAGCAGCCCATGCACCATCACCCCCACCTATACACAGCAGCCAGACCCACTGTCTTGGAAGACGGACAAAGACACTGTCTTTACATTTATAATGAATAGTTGGTTGAAAGTTCTGATGTTCAATATTGTGAAGAGAGATTTTCCAGTTTCTTATATTTAAATAGTTGGTTGAAAAAAACATATTTATAATAAATTGTTGGTTGAAAAAAAAAGTTTGAATGCTCAATTTGTATTTGTACACATCACATGAACCTTGGTATGTAATATGAAGTCATTATTCAGTCCTATGTAATGCTGTGGTGAAAGTAGAGTGATAAACACCTATTTTACTCAAAATTCTAATTGTTTCATTTTAGACATGAATTACACATTTATATACAGTATAATTCAAATATTTCACTACTTTTGTGATCCTAAGACTTTGGTAACCAAATCTAAAACACCAAAACAATTGGATGACATGAGCAAATTTGTGTTTTCACAAGAGTTTTGAAGATGTTTCGAAAATCGGATGTCAAATGTTAAGCTTTTGAGCTACTTATCTCATCACACAGTGCTCTAAGGTGAGTCATTTGCATTTATAGCAAGACCAGAGATTGTCTGATATGTAACACATGGGGTGCCATGTTATAAGTACATTTAAAAAAAAAGGTGATTTAAGGAAACGCCTAAAAATCGAGAAAATACCCTTAGACTCCAGAGGGTTAATGCAACCGTCAACACCAAATGCAACTCAGAAACAAAGGATTAACCTGTTAAATGTTATTCCAGAATAAATGGAGAAAATGTTGGCCTTATAAATGAAATCGTATAAAGTTTCTGTCATCGCTGTTGACCTGTGCAGCATTCTTCTTTTCTTTAATCTCTGGATAGGGTTTGGTTCCAGCAACGTTTGTTTGTAGGGTAATAAAAACACCATTGAAGATCTTCAATTTATATTGCCCATAGTGCAAACTTACATCTCATAAAAGACAAAAACCGCAAAGATAAACCGAAAAGCTGAATATTGTCACACCTGGACACCAAAGGTCTCTAAGCTCTGTGCGGCAGCTGTTACCATTACAGAACATGTGTTGTGTGATACTAGATCAGTGTTGTAAGCAGCAGCACTGTGGAGTTACATCACTTCCTGTCCATTTCAATCACTACAGGAAGATGACAAAAAAGTTCCTGCATGTGAGTGTGTGTGGCAGGTGAGAGTTATTGAGTGTCATTTCACATCCTTTGCAGCAAGTTACAACACAGGCCACTGATTTCCTGTCAACTCGGAGAGAGGCACACTACATTAGACGGTGAATTTTACAATGCAGAAAGAAATTAGCGGTACAAGCACTTTCTGTGTACTCTGTATCTGTAGCAGCCATCATCTGATCAGAGGTGGAGTTAAGACACGAAAGGCAAGAGATTATTTCCTCCACCTGTGTTCCTTAGCATTGCTATGGCCTTTAACCTGTTAAGCCCCAAACCTGTTTTTCAGGCCTCAGGCTCAAAAATGACATTCCCAGAACAATTGACCATATCTTCACTTCTAAAAAGGGGTAAATTAATCATCTTTTTTCTCAAAGTAATGATAAACCTGTGAGTTGGATGAAGAACAAGTCAGAATCAATATAGATGTTTTTTATTTTAAAGTAAATTCAGATTGAACATAATAAAACAATGTAAATTATAGTGTCCGTCCAAAAATAAAAACCATTACTTATTGTGAAAACCACCCTTGAATGATGGGATAGTAGACTAAAAGCTTTAGGAATCCAAACTATAACATATAATAAGTACCCTGTATCAGGATTGATGCAAAACAAGTGACATTTGACCTTTTTAGAGAGGTTTAGAAGAAGAAAAAAAACACTTCTGCGGTCATTTGGGTGGATTTTCCATATCTCTGGCCCCCCCTCGGTCGATTTTGATGATTGACACCTCTTTTGAACCGTTAGAGCCAATAGAATCAAGAGGGAAGTTCCTAAATCCATCTATACATTTCCATTGAGGAGTGAGAGTGATGTGCACGCAGTTTGCCCAAAAATGGAAGCTGGGTTGTAGCGCTAATTGCAGCTAATATGAAATCTCCGTTTTTGACAAAAATGGAAGGATGGATTATCAGTAATCATTTAAAAAGTGACAGACACATTGGATTAACCTTCAGCAGCGTTTTTCTCGTTTTAATGCCATTGAAAACAACTTTTGATCAGAAAAACAGCAAAGGTAAGACATATTTGCCGTTTTGGCTCAGTAAAGCGTTGTCTGGGTTTGCCTGAGCTGCCGCGAGTTTTGGTCGCACAGTGATGATACTTATACCTAATAAAGTATTTTTACCGTGAGTTCTGTGCTAAGTGCGTTAGCATTTTTTCACTCAGGGCTAATTCAGAGGCTCGGCGTTAGAGTTGTTTTGTTTAGAAAAAAATGGTTCATATCGTCAGTTAGCTGAGTTTCTTCCCGTTAAGTGGGTATGACACAACACAATAATAGGTTGTTAAATGCTAAGAAGCCCTCTGACACCGTTTCTTGCAGATGTTGCGTTTTTGCCCCCGCCCTCGGGGCCGTGGGGCTCAACAGGTTAAAAAAAGAGCCTCCCACTAGATAACATTAGTCTGCACATTACATCTGCATGTCTAAAGGCCCCTACACAACAAGCTGACACCAAAGAACAGGTCCCGACGGAACACGACTGTTGTGTCGCCTCACGTTTCTGCGTCTTGGCCAACAGTCACACTGGAACACACCGCAAAGACTTCAGCCGATGGCCAAGTAGCACGTACGAACTGCGCATGCGTGAGTGGCAATAACTCCCCTTACCAGCAGGCGGCGGTAGTGTGTATTCGTCATTCAAAAGAGGCAACCAACTGTTCAGCTCTCTGAAGCAGAAAGAAACTCTTTAAGCATTATGGCTGGCAACCTTGAAGGTCCTATGTCATGGCACTTTCTACTGATCATAATTCCATCGTTGAGGTCTACTAGAATAGATTTATATTGTTCAATTTTCCAAACTCACATTGGTTTCTCAAACAGCATCTCTGTATAGTATGTGTATTCACTCCGTCCTAAACGGCTTGTTGGAGCTCCTGCCCCCATTGGTCAGCAATGAGTCCACCACCGTTACAGCGGAAAATCAGTGATTATGTGTTACAATGGCATTACCAACCAGAAATGACAAACAGATGAGAATGCTGCGTGGGGTCTGGGTTGGCGGGACGTTGCGAGGCTCGCTGCTGCGAGGAGCCGACAGTGTGAGCTGGATTACTGGTGTGGTTTCCTGGTTGCTGCGTGGAGTCGGCGAGAAACAGCGAAACCCAGCCCGAACACACACACACACACACACACCCCGCAGCCTGGAAGATTGTGGGTTTTAACTTAACGGCTCCGCGGATTGGTCCATTTGGGTATGGTAACGTCACCATACCCAGAAAGAAAAAAACGATTTTTACTTGCTACAGGGCAGGGTTTCCGTTAGCCGGTAATTACCGGTTTTTAGCTGGTAAAATGTATTGAAAACCGGTAAATTCAAAACCTACCCGTCAAAATGTCCGGTAATAATTAGGGATGCTCCGATCGATCGGCCGCCGGTCATTATCGGCCAATATTCACTGTTAATAGTTTGAACAGGAGAGCTGGATCTGATCGATATGGACATAAACGCGAGTGAAGTGTAACCAGACGCGAGAGAGATCAGATCAGCTGCTCTGAGACAAGCAGCTCTGCTTAATCACCTGAAGCTCCGCCCTCTGTTTGCTGCATGAGATACAGACGGGCTGTCAGGAGAGAGAGGGGAAAAGAGAGGATCTGTTTCTCCCGTGTTATTATTCAAAGTAGTTTGAATGTAATAATTATGTTGTTTGTGGCATAATTTATTGAAAAAATGAATCTGAATTTGTTGATCTGTTACGATAATAAACTGAAGCAATATAAAAATGAGCTTCATTAACTGAGTTTTAAACATCAGCATATCCGGTCATAGTCCGGTAATTACCTGCTAACGGAAACTCTGCTACACAATTCATATTATTATTGAAACATGACTGGTAAGTTTCAAATTTGTCCGGTAAAATAAATTCTGTCCGGACATTTGACCGGCAAGAAAAAATCCTAGCGGAAACCCTGCTACAGGGTGTACTTTGAGGGGTTTTGACTGTTTACATGCAGAAAAAGCTACATAACACACAAGGGGACGGTAATAACTGGAAAAGCATGTCATGGGACCTTTAAAGTACTGCTGCTACCACATTCCATGAATCAGTAATTAATCCAAGATTATATTAATATACAACATCATAACACTGACAAATTATGTATCATCATGTACATTTGTATCTTCTGACTTTTATTGTAATATAGCCAATTGTATCCTCATTCTAATGTGTTATCTAATTGATCCTGTGGGGATTGTCCACAGTACTGAATGTATGTAATTCGCTTTGGATGAAAGCGTCTAACAAATGACATGTAATGTAAGGGCTGTAGTATGAAGGTATGAAATAAAGTTTTGTATTTTGCACTAGCGGTAAAAAGTGGTTTATTATCAAATGTAGAACTGTACAATGTAAACAATCGACTAAAATACAATAAGATAAAAAATAGTTAGTATGAGGACCAGCTGTCACAGCAGAAGGAATTAGGGGAACGGTCAGTGTGCCGGTTTAGACGCCAAATCTCATCAAAGGATGAGGCTTTTGTAGCTCATATTTCATGTTTTCATTGGTACCTGAAAACATGAATTATTCATGCGGTTGTCATTAACCTCTTAAACCCAACAATATTGCACAAAACTGTGTCTCAGGGCTTCTTAACATTTAACAACCTATTAATGTGTCATACCCACTTAACGGGAATTAGCACTAAGCGAAAAAATGCTAACGCACTTAGCACATAACTCACAGTAGCGATAGTGTATACTTCATGCCATCTGCACAAACTAGATATCATATGAAAGCTTAGAGTCCACAGATTCCATTGGTACACGTTTCATCACTGCGCGACCGAAACTCATGGCAGCGAAGCCAGGAAAGACAAGACACAACTTCACTTTACGGGGCCAAAACGGCAAATACGTCTTACCTTTGCTGTTTTCTGATCTAAAGTTGTGTTCAAGGGCATTAAAACGCATATAAATGCTGCTGAAGGTTAATCCAATGTCTCTGTGTCACTTTGAAATGACATATTTTTCATATAGAGTGTAACGGAGCTTCCGGTTTAGGGCATGCTGCGAGCGCATCATTCTAACTCACTAATGGATGGATTTAGGAACTTCCCATCGATGGACTTAGGAACTTCTATTGGCTCTAACGGTTACAAAGAGGTGTCAATCACCCACATCGACCAATGGGTTCCAGAGATATGGCAAATACACCCAAATGTACCCAGAGGTGAGTCCGCCTGGACTTACTTTTTCTAAACCTCTCTAAAAAAGGTCAATGTCACTTGTTTTGCATCAATCTTGATACAGAGTACTTATTATATGTTATAGTTTGGATTCCTAAAGGTTTTTGGCTACTATCCCATCATTCAAGGGTGGTTTTCATTATAAGTAATGGGGTTATTTTATAGACTGAAACTATAATTTACATTTTTTTTACTGTTCAATCTGAATTTACTGTAAAGTGGACCTATTATGCTATATTTGAAAAATATACCTATACAAAACGTGTTTTTTGCTTAAAATACCAAACAGATCACCCATTGTCGCCATGCCTCATACTGCTCATACCCCTCTTTTGCAGCCCTGTTCAAAACCGGCTGATTCTGCTTTAAAAATGTAACGTCTGCTGCTATCCACGCCCCTTTGTAGCGTCACGCAGTTTTCCCCTGCTAGAGAGATTTATATGGGGAGAAGCTCAGCTAAAGGCTGTGGTGATTAAATGCCATATTATGCTCCTAACTACTTCAAGCTTTATTTCTGAAACAGTATGGAGCTCAAACCTTTCTCTCTCGCAGAGTTTACCACAAGGACATTACGTTACACATATTCTCTCCAGTAGCCTACAGCGTTAGCTCTGAGTGTTAGCATGCTTGCTAATGTAAACACACAGCATATTACTCCTAAAACATGCCGCACATTATTTCTAGGGATGTCCCGATCACATTTTTTTGCTCCCGATCCGATTCCGATCATTTGATTTTGACAATCTGCCGATACCGATTTTTCCCGATCCGATCTTTATGCAATGAGAAAAAAAAGGTAACAAGATAATGGCTGGTCATCCAACGCGATGAATTCAGCTATCTTGGCTGTTGTTTTTTTGGCCTTTTCACTGTTCTGGGGCCGTTTCTCTTTCCTTTTAAAAGTCTCTGAAAGTGTGGGTTGTGTCAGTGCCGTTCCCTGAGGGGCCGCTGTGTACTCGTCTTGTTGGTGTTTGTTTCTCAGGTAGCGTATTAGATTGGTCGTGTTGAACGTAGCTCTGTTCTTTCCACCACGCGGAACCTCCGCCTTGCAAACATTGCATCTGGCTGTTACACTGCCTTCGCTTTCAATTTTATAATACTTCCAAACTCCTGACATTTTCTCTGTCCCGAAGTCACCAGCTGAACGTAGCCTCTCGTTAGCTTACTGCTACTATTAGACACTGCGCCCACTCTGTTGCCAGATTTGAGAGAAATAAGCAACCAGGTCTGAAAACAAGCCCAAAAGAAGCAACACATACATGATGTGTCATTTTCAACCAAATCTAAGGCCTCAGGATGACTTTAAGACGTGAACAAGGTCATTTTAGTTTTGTAACATTCAATTAAAAAAAAACATTTTATAAAAAAAGAAAAAAAAGAATTCCAGATCCCCGATTTTTATCTCCCGATTCCGATCTTTTGAAAATCACGTGATCGGCTCCGATCCCCGATCACGTGATCGGATCGGGACATCTCTAATTATTTCTGATACAGCACATAGCTTGACATGTTCTTTCTCAAGTGTTTACCGCTTGAACAGTGCCATTATATGTATTATATATATAACAACTTTACTCTAAGCCTCCAGCAGACATCCTGCTGAATACACAGACACACAGCTGCGACTGTATACGGAGATGAACGGTTGGGACCAGGGTTTCCGCAAGGATTTTTTTTTCTTGCCGGTCAAATGTCCGGAAATAATTTATATATTATTATTATTATTTGTATCTCTATCTCTCTCTCTCTGACACTTCTAAAGCCAACTCACAGGTTTATCATTGCTTTGAGAAAAAATATTATTCATTTACCCCTTTTAGAAGTGAAGATATAGTCATTTGTTCTGGGCATGTCATTTTCGAGCCTGAGGCTTGAAAAACAGGCTCAGGGCTCAACTGGTTAAAGTAATCACTGTGTGGATCTAACGTGTGTAGATATAGCCGACTTCATAAAATAACTGACATTCAAAAGCTAGGCTCAGGAATTCACACCGGCTGTGCAGCTCTGTGGAACCACAATTATTGAGGCCATTCGCTCAGCCAAGCTGAAACCAAGCAGTGTCAATGCCAAGTTCAACTGACAGACTGGCTGCAGTGCATTTAAGAGGGGCCTTTAGTTGACAACACCCTTCGATGCCCTGCTCCATACACACATTTATTTAACTTTTGAGTAGATTTATGTAGAAAGGAAAGCTAAGTGCATCTACTTTGAATACATTCTTTGGGTTTTTAATTATCCTGGAAAGTTGTAAGGCTGTCAGACGTGTTCACTAACAATGCCTACATCGGGTACCTGCTCTTTACATTTAAAATGTTTGATGATTCGGATTTCTTTTTTTATCTGCAGAATTTGGTGAAAAATATGCATGTGGTTATCCCCGTGTTAATGCATGAAGTTAGATCTGATGGCTTTGCAGTAGCCCTTCCTTGTTCTTTTTTCAGATTTGCTGATTTTGTTTGACACATCATACTGGATCAAACAGCTGCACATCCCTGTGTGTGCAGTGTTGGTTTGGGGGGAGGAAGAAAGACGACAGTGGTTGAATGCAGCGCTGTCTGTGCTGCTGAAAGTTTGGCAGCTAAACTGTCTGTAGCCTGCAGGCTTTACTACAGGAAATCTCTGCCATGTCAACACCGTTTCTGCACGGAGACACAGGCAGGCAGAGACAAACACAACACAGCCAGAGAAACAAACTGCACCACAAGCTTAGCTCTAGACACCTGAAGTAGTGAGTGATCTTCCTCTTCCTCTGGAGAACACATGTGCACCCACCCACCTCCCATTACCACTAGGATCTAAGCCGCTATAATTTATACCTTTGTTCCCGAATGGGGGACAGCGTGCAGAAGCTGGCTAGCTATGTGTGTAATTACGCTCAAGTGAGGGGATGCAGGGCCTTGTGTTTGGGGCTGGGATTTGAGGCCCGGAAGGAAGGAAAAGAGAAGAGAAGAGGAGGTGGAGAGAGGGGGGAATTAAGAAAGCGAGAGAAGAAAGAGAGAAGCAGTGAAGCTAGAGAAAATCTGGTTATTTTACGCACGGCTGCTTTGTTAATGGGCAGAGTGTGTTGTTTTGTGTGTGTGTGTGTGTGTGTGTGTGTGTGTATGTGTTATGGTGTTGTGTTTCGGGGAGGGGGGTGGGTGGGTCAGCAGGAAAGGGCTGTGTTTATCCAATCTGTTCCCTGCCTTTACCATGTGCTAGGAAAAACCACTGGCTACCAGAGGATGCAGGACCAGCAGGGGGGGGGGGACCTGCTAGTGTGTGTTCACTGAGCTCAAGAACCTGTTATAGGGTCTCTCCATCTAGTCATGTCAAATTAGTGTGTATTAAAAGGCATGGAATGGTAAAGAAATGTAATGTATTTTACACTACTAGTTAGGGTGGCTGTTCTCAATTAATTATAACTTAAATGTATTACAAGTAAGAACTTTTCTAACCAATTAGAATCCTTAAGGTGAGAAAGAAACCTCACAGATTCAAGGTCATAAGAAAGACTAAACTGTTTTTTAACTGGCACACTAGCATGAGACATCTTGTCATATTTTCCCATATCAACCCGTATAGGAGATGGATGCAATATTGTGGTAGTCCTGTTCCACATTCTCTTGAGGCTACAGCTGTTTTTATAAAGGCTACCGAGACAGGGATGTGTAGTGGTGATGGTGAGGTAAAAAGCTCTTAGGAATGATGCAGACTGCCCAACTGACGGTTTAACAGCTTATACTTTTACAATAGGAGCAAATAACATATGTGATGTCCACAGAAACTAACTCACAAGAAGTGGCTACAAACATTTGAATTTGAGCAAAGTCACTATATGGATTCAGAACACTACAGGTGGTAGCTTGAACAGATCTCAGCACCACGACTCCAAGCATTAACCATCTCTATAGAGATTGAAAAGCCCCAAATCACTAGGAGTATTTTTTAACAGAAACAATAACTGAATTTACAGAGTACAGACACATTTGCTGTGGTATCAGAATAGGCTTGTTGTCTGAGCAATTCAATATCCTTCTACATTCTTAAGACTCCATTCATACAAGCTATATGTTCAACCTGTCATTTAAGAGTCCATACACTTTAAGGCAAGTCTGATTGAAGACTTTTTTCCAATTCGACATTTAAGACCAACTTTAAAAACAACTCTCTTTGTGGGGTTCCACTGTCTTAAAAGCTTGATTGTGTTCTGAGCATGCAACCTCAAATAAAATATGAGCGTTGGTGGACCCTGCTTGATTAATGCAAGAGGAAGACAGTAAATCATTTTAAAGAATAGATATTAGATTTCAAATGCTACTTCGCATGTGTAAAAGACTAATGTATTATAAATTAAGTAATTATTAAAAAATGAATTAATTCAGTGACTTTATATATGTTTAACTCTGTTAAAAGATCACATCCCTCTGTACTTCTAAGTTGCCATTTATTTAATGTAAATACTCTTAATAGTGGTGTTAGCATTATTATGGTAACATCAGAAAAAAAACTGTTGCCGGTGAGGGGGAAATGCTCAGTGTTGCAGATGAGTTATCACAGCCCCCGTTACAGGCTTTGGGGAAACCCCTGCTTCAAAAACTACACGATTTGTCACTACCTGGGAGTCTCTTCAGCATGTCAAAAAAACACCAGTGGTTTTGGGCTGTTCGGAGATTTGTCATCCATGTGCAACAAAAAGTAAGATGAAACATTTCTGAGCAACAACATCACAGGCAGAACATTTCAGTCTACATTTTAGGTTTTGAAAGAAATGTTGAATAAGACAGAACTTCCAGAGAGGTTTTCATTGTAAATGTCCCACAATACTGAAGACATTAAACTATTGCTGTAAGCAAACAGGAAGGCACACAGTATATAGGCTGGGCTATTTTGCGTGCTTCCCCCATACCTCCATAATCAATCACTGATATTGACATGCCCTTTTAGACCAATGGTACAGGCAGGTCCGGACCGCGTCCCCAGAGATTGGCCAGTTCCCCTCCCATGCCCCACCTGCTAACAACCAATTCACTTCCAGAGTCCTTCCTATAAAGCTGTGGGGTAACTTCTCCCCTGGGGCCCACGCACGCACACACCACTTTTCCCAGAGTCTCTACAGCAGGGGTGCTCAATACGTCGACCGCAAAGGTAGTGTGGGTAGATCACATGGCATTGAAAAAAATCTAATTAAAATAAGTTAGCCTATCATCCATCCTTACTATGGCATTTGATTGACGTACAGGCAAGCCAGTCTGAGATCTCATATTTTCTAACACGCAGTTCACCACGCATGCACGGTCAACCGCGCCAGCTGCAATTCACCGGCGAGCTGATTACCTAGATAGCCTTCCAATTTATAAAATTCTACTAAAGAAAGGGTATAAAATTGACGTAATGACCAAAAATGTGACCTGCTCTATCGAAATCAGTCGGAAGTCGCAACGGCTCATTTCAAAAATAAACGTGGATATGCGTAAAAAAACCATCTTTTCGTGGTTCGGGTGTTTTGTTTATTTTAAATAAACAAAGTCTTGGCTTTCAGAATATTAAACTTGTTTCGGCAAATTCAGATGATAAATACAACTTTGAAGCTTCGGCATAATTACAAGCGGAGAACGGAGTAACTTGACGTCACAGCAGGCATAACAACAGCCGGTGTTTCACGTGAGTGTTTTCCCCGTGAAACAAACACAATACACACAAAAATACACAAACACACACACACTCACGAGCTTCCCCTCCAAACGAAAATATCTTCCCTCCGTAGTATTTTGATCATTTTCTCCACTAATAATCAATCAGATCGATGGATTCCAGAGAAGAGGAAACTTTAAAGGCCTTTTTCTCAAAATGATGACTCGGTGACAGTCATTATATAATGTGACATATTTCACTTAATATTTGGAGTACAACAACAATCCTGATATCATTAGAAAGCTAGGAATATCCTCTTTCTAGCAGTGTATACAACTCAAAATGTGTCTTCGGATCAATGCGACTGAATTCGATGGAGCAGGTCACAAATGTACTGAGTTGTATTGTGCCATACAGGTTCATGCAGTTATGCAAGGTGCACCAACATAAGGTATACTCAGTATATATATATGTTTAGCATTTTTAATGTAGGTAGATCATTTTGACTTGGTCATTTTAAAAGTAGCTCCCAAGCTGAAAAAGTGTGGGCACCCCCGCTCTACAGGATCAAAAGTGCTTCCGATGTTGGTTTGAATCCAGTGCACAATCTTCTAAGCACTTTGAGCAGAGTAACACTTTCAGAAGGATGAAACTCAGGCTGCTAGTGCTATAAATAATAACAAACATTAGCTAACAAAACTGGACAATAAGCAGCAGTGTCAGTTCACAGGAAGTGTGACAGGAACAGGTTTAGTGGAGAGATGCATACATAATAATTCTCCTGCACATTCCATCCTTGTTCATACATCCCTCTGACCTAGCGTCCATCTACATCTTCATAATTGGATGTTGATTCCACAAGCAAGCAGCACTTAACCTTTCATCAGCCTTGGAGAGAAATGCTAAAGAAAAGTGGAAGGATGTGTGGACGCCACAACAGTGCCATTAAACCACAGCGTGCAAAACGGATGATATTCTCAGTGATGGGATTCATCAGCAGCTAATGACACCAACATATTTCCAGTGGAGGGTCCGGGGATTTAGCTTGGCTTGTTTGTTTCCCAGCAGAAGAAAGGTTAGATGTTGTGTGAGAGCTGAAGGATGAAGAGGGAAAACAGGATACGATATATATCATGGTGGGAGAGGTCAAGGATAGATTCAAAAGGCACGCACACACTTGGGTCAGAGATGTACTCGACAGGCCGTCTCCTCTATCACACATACAGCCCACACACAAACACTCGAGAGCTGCATTAACACCAGCCTCTCTTCTAGGCACAGCACTCGGTCCAGAAGGCCCTCGCTGCAGGAGGAGGATGGGGGCGAGTGCGGAGGAGGAGGAGGGGGGAGGGGTAGACAGGTGAGAGGGAGGGATGAGAGAGAGCGAGAGAGACAGCGATGACACTCAGTTTTGAATGTCACCACGGTGCTAAAGACCCCCGCTAACCTTTTGGCTGGAAATGAGAGGACTGGAAGAAGGGGAGGGAAGGAGGGGGGAGCAGACAGGCAGGGAGAGATGGAGAGAGGGGGAGATGGAAAGGGTGAGAAAGAAGAGAGGGAGCTCATGCATAGTAGAAAGGGAGTGGGAGGGAGGGTGGGTGAGGGGTGAAGGTGGAGCGATATATGGCGAGATGAAAGAGATTGAGAAAAACAACAGCAGCTCTTCTGCTAACAGGCCTGCCATCCATGACACATGATGATGGGAGACAAAATGGCCACCCTAACAACACCAACCTCAGATACCCAACACCAGGTTTTCAGCACCAAGAGTCCATCAGGAGCTCCACAGCATCAGGTGCCCCCCACCATGCACAGGAACAACACGTCTGCTCAATAGTGGCCCACCTCCAAATACATTTCAATGTTTTTCTCTGGTGATACTGAGGAAAGGTTCTGGACTGTCAGATCAATAAAGTATATATCTATCTACCTTAATCCTAAATAAAAAAGAGAACTAGGGCAGAAACATAAGGTATTTACAAATTGTGCAAAGATTGAAATCAATTCAGCTTTCAATTTATGCACTACACCCAGTTGGCGTTTAGAGTGTTTTTTTGTTGAATATATGCCGTGCTAAAATATATATATTATACATTACATGGTTGTTTTTTATGCCTCTGAAGAGCTTTAATAGTCAGTTGGTAAGGTCAGCTTGGCATGAGAGGAAGTGCTTAAAGCACAATGTTGATAGATCTTAGGCTTTCATTTCAGATCTGTTTTATCCACTTACTTAAACCTGGCAGTCTGAGTTCCGAGTGCTTTCTGGACATTTTCTCACAGCCAATGGGAAATACATTTCTTGGGGATGTGATTTAATAGTTTGCCAACTCGAACTGCAACCATAAGTTCACTTACGTTTGACTTTGGGGGAAAGGATGGACCATTAAGATATATTCTTTTTAATCTTATAGATGAATTGATAAAGAAAATAATTGTTTAGTACAGCCTGTTGTCACCTACCCAATGCTACTGTTCAGTTAAAATGTATAGTTTTATGGTGCCGACTATGGTAGCTTTTTATCTTCAGCTATTATTCTAATTATAAAAGGCAGGACTATTCCGATAAACAGTCACTTCGCAAGATGCTGACAATAATTCATAATTTTGTTTCAGTAAAGTATTAAAAAACATTTTGGTATTTGTGTTTCAACCACAGCAGCACCTCATTGGACCTAGAATGCGAGTCGGGGCTAATGCTTCAAGTCATATAGAAAGTGAAAATGTGCTTTTGATAAAAACGTAAAAACATAAAACAGCCTCCAGCCCTTATCACAGACCAATAGCTTTACTAAATATTTAAAATTGAAATAAAACCTAAACTCTGGTTAATGCGACTGTTTTTTTTAACTGATAATTGAATAAGTGAAAGGGTGAGAGAAATGAGTGAGAACGGGAGAGAACTATCTCCTGATGGGTTAGACTTTTATAATAATAAAAGTAATAAAAGATTAGCAAGGGACGTCGGTGGACAATACACAGCAAAGAGTCAAATCAGAAGGGAGGGGAAAAGACAGGAACAATGGCCATTTTCACTGGCAGAGTACAACAGCATCAGTGTTGTCAGCTCAAGCCTGAGTGCTCAATGCATGCCGATAGGGGCTCCGCGGACTTTTCGTGCTCTCATTTGCACATACAAACTGCCCTTGGCATCAGGCCCTTCTTCCTACATGTTCATATGGTTAGATGTCTTGCTCCGAGCTATCCTGAATACAGTAAGTGTTGGTTAAAAGGTCAATAGAAGGTGGCACATTGTGAGTAAAGACTTTCAGATAACAAAAGCCGATCACACTATTGATTCATAGGTCAGGAACGGCTTATTCAAAAATGTGACACACTGGTGGACAACTGTTATAAACAAAGTTTGTTTCATTCT
This sequence comes from Gymnodraco acuticeps, assembly GCF_902827175.1. Classification (NCBI taxonomy): domain Eukaryota; kingdom Metazoa; phylum Chordata; class Actinopteri; order Perciformes; family Bathydraconidae; genus Gymnodraco; species Gymnodraco acuticeps. The sequence continues at coordinate 188,704 of NW_022992252.1, forward strand.
TCCACAAGCTAAGACTCAACGAACAAGGCCATGGCATACAGTGGCTTGGTTAAAGCTTCATGGTCATGAGAAATATTGGCTTGTTTGTTGTGCGAAGATGGGATAATGGGTGTAAAAATGTGGAGAACGAGCAACAGTGCATGGATATTAGACCGGATTGAACTGCAGCATACTGTAAAATCTCAATAAACCGGTAAATCTTAATGTTGTCTTTGAAGAGAATGAGTCACTTCGCTGCATCTACATTTCTTAACCCCAGTGTAAGGTGGCCATGTCGGGGACATTGCGGAGCATCAGACTGAAAACAGGACAGGAAAAACATAAGCATGACAAAAAATATATGTTAAGCTTATGAAACAGAGCGCAAAGTATTTCTTTTATAAAGGAATAAGCGATATGTCTCGCTTTAGACAAATAAATGGGCCCTACAATGCAGTACATACATCCAAGTATTAACTTAGGGTTACAATATCTACTGACTATTAGACAGCATAACACACTTTTGTATTAGTTCAAACTACATCAGATCTTTAAATCTAAACATATCATCCAAGCAGTCCAAACATGCGTACTAAATGTGGGGACATTTCAACTTTGAGTCCCATCTCCAGCTTGGTCCACATCAAATGTCTATAAGAAACCGAGGGGAGGAACAGTGCCTCAAATTTAACCACAAGAAAATGCAGAGAAACAAACGGGGGAAGACTAAATAGTGCTGAACATCTGTTGTGAGATGTATGTGTGGTCGGGGCCTCTTATCTCTCCCTCTGTGGCCCGCTAAACATGACTAGCTGCCATCTTGGCTCACAGACACAAGTTGATGGGGGTAGCAGCCCCTGATTATATGGTAGACGGGAGGAAGAAAAAGAACGAACATGTAGACTGAATGTAGGGAACTGTGAATAAAACTGAAAAGTACTTCCAGTGTGTGTGTTTTCAGGTTGAAGCGCTCAGTTGTTTTTTTATTTTTGGCGCAGACAACAAAGTTGCGTGAAAGCAGTGGATGACCATTATGCAAGTTGACCGATTACAGAACCCATAATGGAGAAAGAGTGCTGGATTGCACGCAATAAAGTCGCGTTGTAAAAAGAAAATAAAAAACTGTTGTTTGTGTGCTGCCGTGTAGCCTGAAGTAAATGGACACAAGCAGGTGTTTTATGCTGCTTTTTCGCTCGTCCATACAATGTAACAAGTGTAGCCGGAGAGTACGACAAACTTCGGTCGCAGCATACAATGTTACAAACAACAAAAGCCAAAACGCGGAAAGCGTAGCGTTACTTTGTGTTCTTTAAACCTCGACAAAAAGTGAAGCAAAGGATGCGGAAAGTTAACATTTTCTTGCCCACGAGCCACACTTTGACTGATAACCGCCCCGAGCAGGTTTCTAGCTAGCTTGGGGGGCTACTAAGTGGTGTTCGCCCGTACACAATGGGGATGAGAGCTGGCTAGCAGAACTTCGGTGGGCTAACCTACAGCGGCTAGCACGGCTAATTAGCCTATCAGCAGTATTTCGCACGTCGTTCCGGACCAGGGAACGCTCCTCTCGGTTTTTATAGCAGTCAAACACTCTCCATTATTTTTAAACGCCGTTCAATCGGACTCAAGTCTTTACCGTATATGTACATTGTTTTTTGTAAGGTAAAACGTGGTAAAAACAACGTGAAAACACGGTTGTATGGAATGACCGCCTGGCCTCACTGCCCCCACCCCCCTCGCCTCCACTGCTCTGTCCCTTCCGTCCAATAAAACTAGCGACTACTACGGACACTTCTCGCTGTCCCCTATCAGTAAAAACATAGTCGTTCAGTTTAAATAAAAACACCAATTAAAGTTTGAAGTAGGAACATGTTCATGTATGCATGGCGAAGCGTTCAGGCCGATATTTGCCAAGTATTCTCCGTTGGGAGTCTCACTCAGCTCCTCTCATTCAGGCGGCCAGTGACTCACCTCTACGCTCGAGCCACCTCGTGTCTCCTGAAAGCTTCAACACAATTAGCTAACAGGGCTAACACTTACACTTTAAAACTAAATTCAGTCAATTTTTCATTTTACCAAATTCAACAAGTTATCGTGGCACCAGACTACACACTGGAGAGGCTCTCGGTCTTGTATGGATGCTTTTCTTTCCACTTTTCAACTATCTACGGGACTGTTGTGCGTGTGTGTGTGACCGATGCAGCGGGTGGCAAAGCTAAACTTGCTATTGTTAGCATGTCGGCATGGTAGCTACATAGACCTTCAATGACTTTATGCTGAAAAGAGAATACAAAACAGAGGCTTAATGAAACAGTAGCCCTGAACGTAAGATTTCCAATGAGTAAGCTTTGAATGAAATGCAAACCCAACTCGCACCGCACATTAAAAAGAGTGCGATATCGTTGGAAAAGTATGGAAAACTTACTAATAAGACAGAATATAAACGCTAATGAATCAGTATCAGTGGATACAATCAAACACTCACACTAACTGAATTCTGCTCGACACAAATTAAACTGCACTCATTCAAAAGGGTTACTTGTTAGCTTACCCAACAAGCTCGGTCACTTCGGGCTTTTTATCAAATCAACTCCTCGTTAGTAGAGTATCTCCGCTGGCTTGAAAAAAAATCCACCGTGGTCCTTTTCCGTTCGAAATATAAATAAACAGAGGAAAAAAGTTCAAGTTTTGTTAATCATCAAATATTTCTCCGGCGTGTCTCGCATCCTCGACCTCGCCGACAAGTGTGCGTTGCTCTTCTCTCCTTTGTGTTAATTTCACTCAAATCGAGTTTAATCCGATCGATCCCTCGGCTGGTCGCGCTCCCGAGTCCTCCCCTCCAGACACTCGCTCACCTTCCTCGGCCAGGGGGTGCGCGCTCCCGAGAATCTCTCATATAGATAAACAGGCGGCGTGCGCGGTCACTGACCCCGCCGTGCCCGTGTGACGCTCTCAGTGTGGGGATGGTAAAGGAACATACATGCTGGTGAATTGGGCTATGATTTGGAGTTTGTGGCTGTTATTTCAAATTACACGGTTTGGTTTAATTTAAAACAAATATAGTTTGTTTTACCATTAAAGAAGCAAAGAGCTGTTTGGAGTCAAGACATGTCTAAAAATGTGGATGTAGGTGTGGATACAATATACGGCCAGTAGGCTACATTTATATGTTTTTATACTCGTGATACGAAAGGATTTTTTTTTTTACAACCTATGACTTGTATAGGATTCGTCTTTCCCGTTACTGACTTAGGGTTAAGATATCTACTAACTAATAGACAGCATAACACACCTAAGTCTGTTTCATTAGTTTAAACCTTATCAAATCTTCAAATCCAAATATATATCCGAGACGTCCAAGCATTCTATCAATTGTGCGAAAACTTAACTTTGTGTCCCGTCTCCAGCTTATATTAGTCCACAACAAATGTCTCTCTAAGAAGATTTGTAAACCTCTTTCCAGTCTGTTACATGAAGGGGACCCAAACCAATTATAGAACATTACATATTGCAGGTTTCTGGGTGTAGGCTACTTAATTGTTTGTATATTTATATTTCTTGAAAATATGTATTTATTTATAATGGTGTAATCGTTTTTTTAATAGTTTGTTACAATATTTCTATATTTGCTCCTGTTGCAACGTAGTTCCTCTAATTGTGTTTATGTATGCATGTGTAAACCCATTCAGACATGAACCTGTTTCTGATTCTGAATGATCGCAGGGATTCAATATGAATTATTTGTAGTTTTACACTTTTTCATTTTTATGGAGGACTCCTTCAGCAACCCAGGATGTCTTTACATAAAAGGAGACTGCATCTGAATGTCCTGAATATTACCAGTGGTGGAAAAAGTATTCAGATTCTTTACTTGAGTAAAAGGACTACATTTCAAGTAAAAGTACTGCATCAGGTATCATACTTAAGATTCAAAGATTCAATTCAAAGAGTCAAAGGCTTTAATGTCATATGCACATACGTTTTGGAGTAGAAATGGCAATACACATCTTATGTCCCGAGCTCCTCCAACCATGCAACATAGTTCAATAAGAGTAAGACATAAACAATAAAATAAATAAATAGTGCAAGAAGTCTATATACACATTAATAGAATGATATATAAAAGAAGAGAATGTACATTTCAATATTGTACAGTAAGATGAAATTAAATAATTAAATAATTACAGTGATAACTACTTAGATAAATAAGTAAACATATTTAAGTATGAAAAATACTACCTAAAGTATAAGATTTAAAGATACTCATTGTGGGAAAAGCTAAAAAAACATTACAATATTTTAAAAGCATTAGCAGCCAATCTTCACATTTAAGAGTATAGACTGTGAGATCTTTTTGAACAGAAACTTCTTAGCATAATTTCTGCCAATTTTCTTTCTCTGAACACACTCATGGTTTTAGTCAGTTAAATATAATGCTGGATGGTTTCATCTATACCAAATAATCCTATTTTACGTTTTTCGTAGGTAGGCCTACTGTGTGTCAAAAACTGAATTTCTAAAGTAACTAGTTAATACATCTGTAAGATAATAGTATTCGATTAAAAAGCACAATCACTCGTTAGTACCAATGAGAATTCACGATCTGTAGTGGAAAATGAGTAGTGATACTTTTACCTTTTCTCTGAATATCATCATTGCAGTTTGAAAAGACTCAACATGAGCTGCATGCAGGCTGCAGGAGGAGCACTTGGAGTGGAAGGTTTTCTTGTTATGCCAACAAAAGTGAATGAAAGGACAGGGTGACCTTATTGTGTAAGGGTTGTCTTACAGGTGTGGAGTGAGAAACGCCCTGATCTGTGTAAATGAATGCAGTCTAGTTGCATTGTGGGCAGCTGTGTAAAGTAACTAAGTACATTTACCCAAGTACTGTACTTAAGTACACTTTTGAGGTACTTGTACTCTACATGAGTATCTCCATTCTATGCTACTTTGTACTTCTACTCCACTACAATTCAGAGGTAAATTATGTACTTTTCCTCCACTACATGTATTTATACCTTTAGTTACTTCTCAGATGTGGATGAATGATGTGAAATCTAATCAAGTGTTGAATCAGACTTTAGTTCCACCTGGAGTAAATCCTCAAGCTACCCTGCAGTATACAAAGTCATTCAAACTAGCTGCACCTTTACCAGCTTTGAGAACACTTTCATGATCAATCATTATAAAACATATCATATATATTATTCTGAAATGGACCAATCTGCACAACGACTACTTTTACTGTCGCTACTTTCACTATATTTTGATGAGAATACTTTTCTACTTTTACTTGAGGAACATTTTGATTGCAGGACTTTTACTGTAACATATTCCTACACTCTGGTTCTTCGACTTTTACTCAACTACAAGATCTGAGTACTTCTCCCTCTGATTGTGGGTAATATGGTTTCATCTAGTGTAAGCCTGGTTTGAATTTGGTGATGAATTGTTGTTCAATCACTTTGGCCCTGAAAGAATGAAGGGAGGATGATGATTCATGACACCAGGGTTGCGTTCCGATAATCCAAAAATCAGCTCCTAAGTTCTAACCCTATCTCCTATTCCTTGACCTCTGAGTGAAACGTCACGGGGTTAAGGGATAGTGGATAGGAGAATTCAAAAGGACTTAGGAGAAGAGACTGCGGTACTTTAGAGCAGTGCTTCTCAAACTTTTTTCAGTAATGTACCCCCTTTGAAACATTTTCTCAGCCAAGTACCCCCTGACCGATCCCGAATATGTTTGATAGAAAAAGCCTATATAAATAATTACAATATAGTGATGTTCCATCAGTGTATGATTTATTAACTCCTTCATGAATTACAACAAACTAAGGATATTTTCATCTTTATGCATGAAAAAAAAGAACATAACGACATTTAAAAAAAAAAAAATGTTTAAGTAATATATGTTGAACAAACCAAAGAACAAAATGATATATTATGCAAAAACAATAAAATACAATACACAAATAGTATAATAAAATGATGTGCAACTATACCATCCGAAACCCCATGCATATACAAGAAAACAGCATTAAATTAGCAGTCTCGAATGTAGTGACCACAATGCATGAAAAGCTTTTTTTTTAAAAAACGTTGTAAAATGTGCAATTATAAACAAACTGTAATAACACTGCAATGACCCTATTTAGGAGTTTTAGCTTTAGCGATGAGAAGAGACACCACATACGATGCCTCAGTGCTTTGGCTGATGCTGTGGAGGCTTTTCGCATCATCTCTTGCGAGGATCTGTACTCAGCAAGTTTTCTCTTGAAAAACTCCGGTGACTTACCAACATGACACAGGTGTTTGGTGCTGAGATGTCTCTGGAAGTGCGCTGGTTTTATCGAGCTGTTGGCTAGTTTCTCCCCACAGAAAAAATACAATGCCTGGGGCGGGTTGCCGTTTGTTGATCCCATCAAACTCAAAGCATACGCCTCCTGATATTGACGGCATTTTGTTGGCTCAATTTTGGCTCTCTTTTTTTCTCCGTTGTCCATGTTCCCTGCTGTAGTGCTGCTACGTTTTTAACCACAATTCCATTTCAATATCTATTTGTTATAATCTAATATTGCAACTGGCTTCCCGCTCGGCGTGGTTCCGGGCTAGAGCCTGATTTAGCTCTGGTTCTTCCGGTTTCCACCGCAGCGGAGCCGGCTTTCAATACCGAAACCCGGTTCTTAGCTATCCCCACTTGTCTGCCCGGCAATAACCAATACTTCACGCTCACGTCGGAGGGGGACGAAATTAACCTGAGCAATAACAGTTAATGGCAAGTACGGCAAGCTGTAACAAGCAGTAGCGCAGAGCAAAGTGACTAGAACGTGACCACACACATTAAAAACAGAAAACAACCAGTTAAGCACCAGAAAAGCACAAGAACGGATCTTGAACCCTTGGTGGTTCTAGGAATATTTTATATACAATTGTGTTTTCTATTTAACGTATTGTACTGTAATCATGCATGGTATATATATTTTTTTAAATCTCACGTACCCCCTGCAGTACCCCAACGTACCCCCAGGGGTCCGCGTACCCCCATTTGAGAATCACTGCTTTAGAGAATCCGAATGCACTTTCACTATCCGACGTGTTTATGATGCGCCAGCGGACGTCATAAATGTGCGTCTGCTGCTGTGGGGAAACTATGGAAACTACAGTTTTCTATACAGCGGACTACAACATGGATGTTTAATAAGAACGAGGGACTACTGTAAACTCATCTAGAGACTCTGCACCGTGCTCTGATGCTGTTGCTTTATGCTTTATGAACGTGGACAACAGAGAAACATATTCTTCATGACCAAAGTTGGAATTGAAATAAAAAAGGAAAGTGAAACTTATGCTCGTCACCCTCTCCCTCCGGTCCACATTAATACAAATGATCCCAATACGTATGATTGTATGAAAATATCTTAAAATCAATACAAATGTATTTATTATAAACGTTAGTCCTTAACATCTATCACTGTGTATATCAACATTCAAACATCTTTTAAAAGTTGAACAAACTCCACACAGCTCAGTAAAGACTGTGAAATGTTGACTTTATTTGATCATTTCAGTAAAAACTAACGTTCATATTTCTCTTTTTGATTATAATACTGATGAACGTTCAAAACAAAGCACTTTGGCAACTTACCACATACGTTTTAAAATGCTTAATAAGCACTGTAACTTTCATGATATCATTTCTCGGTCATAATCGTTTGTGTCCGTGAACGGCCGACTGTTGAGTGACGGCAAATGCTGCGGCTGCAAGGCATTGTGGGGCAGCATTTTCTCCTCTCCTTTCGGTTAGGGAGGTCCAGTGGTTCCTAAGCTAAAGGAGGTTATAAAGGAAGTTTGAAACCTTCTTTCCTTTCATTTGGATAATTGGAACGGCACTTATCATGACTGCCAGTGACGTACTTCCGGGACATTTCACTTGGTTAGGAAGGTTCCTAAGCTAAATGGACTATTGGAATGCAACCCAGCAGTTACTTGCTTATCATGACAATCTGGCCCGCATATGCTGCAGACAACAACCTAAATCACACTTTGTCCGCTAGAAAAATAATTTTCTTTTTAAGTATTGCTAGTTCAGCACAACCCTCCAAATATTTTGAACATTTCTAAACAAAACTACCTCTTTTTTCACTCTCCATAACAGTGCTGCACATATTTAATCTTATTTTATAATGTATTATTATTATTGAGTACTGTAAAAAAATAGATATTTTCTGGCAGCAGGGGCGCCAGAAAATATCCGTTAAAAAAGGAAAAAAACTGTAAAATAAAATACGGAGATAACATGTAAAAAAAAAAGTGACTTACCTTACCACAAGTAGCCTCTATTATTGTAATTTTACATGAAATCTTTTTTTTTAACATATATTATTTGTTAAAATAGAGCAGGGCTATTCAATGTTTTTGGGCCAGAGTGCCTTTATTCCAGAGAGGGTGTTAAATTGAGAGATAGAGGGGGAAAACTGAAACTGAAACTGAAAACTTCGGCGGGCTCTGGTTTCAAACCCACCTACTAGCTACTGTAGAGACAACTCCTGTCATTTATTGCATCTCTGCATGAATGATCATTTCACCTAAATTAAATCAAATGAAATGATGTTGATGGCCTACTGAGTTCTGAACTTGCCATTTAGATCTATAAAGGTGTGGGGCTATGTTGTTTGATTTAATTAAACACAATATATGCACTCCACTATGCTGTTGTAGTATTTACTGAAGCTCTTGTGAATGCTCATTATTAACGAAGCACTTTTATACTAATAAAGGACTGGCTTTTCTAAAGCCAGTTGAGTAGCACTTGAAATGTTTTTGCTCTATGAAACCTGATGTACTTTTATGATTCTGTTTTCTTCAAGTTGTATTTTGTTGGACGAACGCACTTATTGTAAGTCGCTTTGGATAAAAGCGTCAGCTAAATGCAATGTAATGTAATGCTCATATTTCAAGCCATCTTTTTCCTGGCCCCTTGCTTTGGATCATTTTCATCAACAGGCCCCCATTCCAAACTGATTGAATAGCCCTGGAATAGAGTCATACACCTCTAGAAAACAGAATCATTATCTTTAAAAAAAATGATAAAGAAAAGCTAAAATACAGAAGATTACTTTTATTATTACAAAAAAGTACCATATATAAGTTGAATCTTTTTCTTTTAACATATATTAATTGTTAGAATAGAGTCATACACCTCTAAAAAAACAGAATACATTTTTTTTTAAATGATAAAAAAGCTTAAAGATAGAAGATTACTGTTGTATAAAAATACCGTAAATTCAAAATTCAAGGCTTTATTGTCATTAGCCGCGTTCACACTGCAGTACTTTTCCCACTTTATTTTCGATATAGTTCCGAAATGTCGCGTTCAAACCAAAAAGAGCCGGGACTAAAATTAGTTCATCAGAACCTTTTTTACCCCCTTTTCCGTCCCTGTTAGAGAGCCAACCCAGTCTCACGGCATTTCGTGTTATAGTCACGACATTTAATCTATTGATTCGTGTTCACCAACACGGTTTTCCCCTTTTTTTCCGTGTCACACAGAACGATTTTAAAAGCACTGTATTTCTATTGGTAGTATGTTTCGTGCCTGCAGCACGTCTTTTTGTCCGGTCGGGTCTTGGAAGACCGGAAGCTGTGGGGTTCATAAAAACATGTTCTTACTCAATATCAAGCCACGATTATTGTTTTTATTTTAAATCGTATAATGTCGGACTTTTTTTGTCGTCAATGAGGAAAATAAATGGGGCTCAGAGCCTCAGAGCCTCAGAATACTGAAATCTGTATTTTTAAAAATATTTTTTTCCTTCTAATTTGTTATTCTTTTTTAAATAACACACTGTTATTTACTCACCAATAACACACAATTATCCTTGTTTTTGTTTATTTGTTTGATTCTATAATCTCTGGCTTTTTTGGCGTCCGTCAGGAACTGAATTTCAAAATAAAAATAACCGGAAACAGATGTAGGCCTATAAGGGACATTTCGAGCATCATTGCGATACACAGCCACTGAACTGATTACCCAAGATTCTCAGCTATGGTTTAAGCTCGCTGATTGGATGTTTTAGCCGCAATGCACGTTGGGATATGGTGTTAGTGCGATATGAAATCTCAAAAACATTTAGGAGTTTAGGATGGCCGAAGACACTACACTACCCATAATCCCCAGCTATCGTTTAGGACTACTGTCCTAGTGATTAATCTTCAAGCTCTGGGATTGGATGTTAGAGTGGCAGTGCGCCAAGGTTACGCCGAGCGTCAAACAGCTGTTTGAAATGGAATGAAACCACAGCAGACTATCCAAAACTGGAATCGAATCGAACGCCCCGATGATTTTTTCATAAAATATAACACATAAAAACAATAATTCAATAACGTGCTTTAACCACTAGGCGGTGCACACAAGGTACACACAGCCATAATAACTTTGTATTATTAGTGTAGGACACTTATGTATGTACAACATCTGAAGATGTGTAGTTTTATTCATGTTTTCACATAATTTAACAGCATATTGCTATATTATTTCAACTCAGTATTTACATTCTTATATTCAAAGAAAATCAGTAATATCTTTAAAAACTACAAGTCCTTTTATATCAGCTGTGCACCGTTATGGTGTAAATATAACTTATCTACGAATTAGATCAAATGTAAAAGTCAGCCGAATTAGTGTTGATACTGCAAGGAGACGTATTGTGTGAAGAGAAATTGAAGATGTTGTTTAATTGCTGATATATTTATGATCCACGTCAAGTATTCAGTTTCGGTGGCATTTCTTCCAGTTTGTCCAGAAGTCTTCTCATCAGGGCTCTATAAATAAAGAACTACGGCAGATCTGTAATATGTAATGCAGCCGAACCGTGTATTACAATGACATTATGTGATGACTTTCAAAGAGAAAAGCAAGAACACTCGGAATAAAGTATTATTTTCTTTAAAAAAAAAATGTTTTTCGGATTTCATATCACATAAACACCATATCCCTACGTGCATTGCGGCTAAACAATCCAATCAGCGAGCTTAAACCATAGCTGAGGATCTTGGGTAATCAGTTCAGTGGCTGTGTAACCTTTTTTACCCCCTTTTCCATCCCTGCTAGAGAGCAGGTACTTTCGTGGCAGAAAAAGGTTCCTATGTCTGATTGGCTGGGCAGATTGCAAACCACGCCCCGTAAAACTCCCAAAAAGTTTTGTGAGGCCGCCATTTTATTATCCTCGCAGTAGCATTATTAGCATTAGCCCAGCGTACAAACGCAGAGATTAACTTATGGCAACACAAAAGAAAACATGGGAGCGGTGGAGATGAGGAGGTGTCGGCGTTCTGGCGATATACTCGGAAGGCTTCAGTAGAAGCTGCTGGGACTCCCAGCAGCTTCTACTGAAGCCAGTCCCCAACTCCGGGGACTTCTGGCCGGGGACTTCGGGTGGCAGTATACGGCGTGAAGTTGTTTGCGGCCTGCCAGTAAACCCAAAGCAGAAGAAGAAGTGACATCAGTGGCTTCATTTGCCTAATCCTTCCCCAGGAACTTATTCCGGTGTGATCGCGATCTGTACTTAGTTCATGAGAACTAAAGAGTTCTCATGAACTAAGTCCTCATGAACCTTTGTGGGAAAAGTGCTGCGGTGTGAATGCGCCTATTTGTACATTATCTTCAGTGTAGATATGTCAACGAAAAAACTGGCAAAAACTTCTCCTCCCGCATTGAACATCGCAGAAACTCCATTCAAACATCAAAACGTTCAGCTCGGTCGGGAATCGATGGCTATTACTTTTATCATTCATAACTTTCATAATTCCAGAGAAACATCCCATAAATCACATTTTTAACATGGAAGTCAATGGAGAAATCTTCAGACTTCAACAATCTTCATGCAACTTCAACTGCTAACTGCTCCTTCTTCAACTGCTAACTGCTCCTGCATACTTTCACTCAGAAACCTCATTCCAACTTTAAAATGTTACACATCGTTCTGACATTATTCATATAACACAACTTTTAAATCTGATTCTTACTTTTAGAGATAAAGAGGCCTTCTTCAGATTTTATATTTTCTTTTAAACCTGCCATAATTCCCAAACCCTACATTCCTGAGACATAATTTTTCATGAGAAACGTAGGAAAACATGTTGAAATGTTTTCCCTAGCTTGAAAGATAAAAAAAAATTAAGCAAAATAATTAAACAAAATGCCTCTTGAGGGCATGAAGTGACAAAAACGTTCAACATGTCTCCATTAAAACCCATTGTAAATTCAGCCTCATCTTTCCTCACCACAGCAGCCACACACCTTTAGTTAATCTGCCAAAAAGGCCACATTATTAAACCGAAAGTACACACAAAGTACACTTCAGATGCTCAAGTTCCTTGACATGCTTCACACTTTGAAATGTCACCGATATCTGTTACGGTTCTTCAACAAAACGTTCACATGTAACAGGTTTATCTCTCATTTAGAACAATGAAAATGCTCTCCTCTCACTGATCACCATGGAAACCTTTGATCTCTGGACACGTCGTTAGCTCAAATATAAACACCTGTGTCATGGAACACGATGATGTCATAACTCCAATTGCCATAATTAGAGCAGCAGACTAATGACGTGGTCACTGGAGTTTAACAGACTGTCTCAGCCTATTCTTTTCCGTCTGATGGAGACTTCATACTGACTTCAACATGTTCCACATATTTTAGACATTATTGGTGACGTATGGTTTTAGTTCTAAAGTTTTCAGTTCAAATATTCTGCTGCTTTTTCATGCATTTAGACTTATTTCACATTCAAGTCCCCTCTATACATGAACCCTTTAAAGTACTCATCCACACCACTTATATACCAGGTGCGACTGTTGCTACAGTACAGTATGTGAGTTCATCTTTCAAATACAAGGTTGCTTGTTTGATTCAAGCTCTTGTAGTCAATATGTCATGGTATTTATCCCTAATATTTTATCAGCTAACTAATGACACATACTCAGAGGATCTTTATAAACATTTTAAGTTTTGCACATCTTTAAACATGACTCTTATAAATCACTTTTAAAACCAGCGATGCACTACAGTGTCAGCTTTTCTAAAATAGAAACTTCAATGTTCACATCTAAATGATCTAAATGATTAAACTTTTCAATGACCTACAATTAATCCTAATAATAATCCCATTTTCAATCTTCCAACTGTTCATATTTTTTGGTCAATTAACAAACCTGTTACAAATGTGTTGTTCAACAAATTTGAGCCTTTGCCACATTTATTTGATCACCATGGAAACCTTTGATCTCTGGACACGTCGTTAGCTCAAATATAAACACCTGTGTTATGGAACACGATGATGTCATCACTTCAACTGACATGCTCAGAGCAGCAGACTTCAGATAGTGGTTAATGGTCCTGCCCTCAACAGCTCTACGTCAATTATGGGGTGTCATCATATGCCGTTTCCATGGAAACGCATCCCTCGCCATAAAACACGATGTCGCTGTAACTCCAATGGACATGGTCCGATCGTCCCCCAAACTTCGCTTTTATATCACAAATCTGACATCTCACCATATGCCGTTTCCATGGAAACGCATCCCTCGCCATAAAACACGATGTTGTCGTAACGCCTATGAAAAGGGTCAAAACAGCACCACACTTCAGATAATAGTTAACGGTCCAGCCCTCAACAGCTCTCCGTTAATTATGGGGTTTCATCATATGCCGTTTCCCTCGCCATAAAAGACGATGTCGCTATAACTCCTATGGAAATGTTCAAAAAGTGCTCAAACTTCACATGTGTGCTAACAGTCCAGCCGTGAAGACATCTACGGGACAGTTTTGAGATTTCTTCAAATGCCGTTGCCATGGCAACACAATGCTCGCCATGAAACACGGTTTTCTCATAACTTCAGTGAAAATGCTCCAAACGCCCCAAAACCTCACAGGTTTGGTAAAGATGCAGCCATCAACGCATCTAAGCGTATTATGGGATGTCATCAAATGCCGTTGGCATGGCGACAGATCATTCACCATCAAGATTAATCAAAAGTTTGCAGTTCAAATATTCTGCTGCTTTTCCAAGCCTTTTTACTTTATTTTCTTCTCTCATCACACATTCAAGCCCCCAGTGTTCATGTATCATTTCAATCTAAATTCTTCACTTTCTTCTTACATATTACATTTCAGCATAGCAGTTTAGCGTCATCTTTTCAGCATAAAGCATTCCCACTAGCAATTTCTTCAGGAATTGCTTTCTCTAGTTATTATTATTGTTTGTTTTGTTTTCTAACCTGTTCAATGAGTGATGAGTCAGGTCCTCAGTGATGAGTCCATGTCAGGTCCTCAGTGATGAGTCCATGTCAGATCCTCAGTGATGAGTCAGGTCCTCAGTGATGTGTCCATGTCAGGTCCTCAGTGATGAGTCCATGTCAGGTCCTCAGTGATGAGTCCATGTCAGATCCTCAGTGATGAGTCAGGTCCTCAGTGATGTGTCCATGTCAGGTCCTCAGTGATGAGTCCATGTCAGGTCCTCAGTGATGAGTCCATGTCAGATCCTCAGTAGGGATGGGAACGATGAATCGAATATTCGAAATTATTCAGGTATTCGAATAATTATTCATGTATTCGAATATGAATTATGAATTTTTTGATGAATTTTTTTTTTTTTTGGAGTGATGCCTAAGTTGATTACATATTATCAAATTCAATAATTCAATGTATATATATACACGACAGTGCCATAGCTAAATGTGTTAGTTGACGTCTAAAGGTGTGTTTTGCTCCGCTCACCGGTCCCTCACAGCGGGCAGAGCTACAGGTGCTGATCTCTCTCTCTCTCTCGCGTCCGGTTATATCACTCGCGTTTATGTCCAAATCCATCAGATCTAGCTAGTTCTAGCCAATGATGTGGCTGCTGCCCCTCCCTACACGCAGATCACGCAGACTCAAACCTCATCTTAGGCCCAAATGTGGCGCAAATGCGCTCCGCAGCCGTTGCGCGGTTCCGGCGCTAACAGTTCATGAGCGTGCTCCCGCGCCCCCTGTCAACACTCGCGACACATGAGTGGCCAGCCTAAACAACAATAAGCGCTGCTTGGCAACCGTGTGTGGCGGCAAAGTACATAGACATTTTGACAGGAGAGATTTAGTTTTGCCGGTATTCAAGATATTTTACCAGTCATAGTCCGGTAATTATTTACACTCCAAGAAGAGTCCTACACAACAGACATGGCGTCAAAAAGGAGTAATGTGTGGAAATATTTCGACCAGGTTAGTGAATGCGGTGTAGAAGTCAAACTATGCCAAATTAAACTTATATATACATATGCTATACCTTGCTATACCCGCAACCTCCGTTCCAGCTGAGAGGGTCTTCTCTACAGCTGGGCTGATTGCGAATCGCCTCCGCACATGAAAGCTGTAGGCCTATAGCTGTCAAACTGTGATCACCAGTTCAATACATTTGACTAATTCGACTTGGTTCTACACTTATTTGAACATGTATTTATTTCCAAAAAAAAAAAAAAATGTATAGGATATGTACATTTCGGTTAACCGGTTAACCGTTTTTTGGGGGGTCGAATATTCAAATATACATTTGCTTTCAAATTCCCATCCCTAGTCCTCAGTGATGTGGACACCGAGGAACCTGAAGCTGCTGACTCTCTCCACACAGTAGTCCCATTGATGGCGATGGGGGCGTGTCCCTCTCTCTGCTGCTTCCTGTAATCCACAATCAGCTCCTTGGTTTTGCTGACGTTGAGATGGAGGTTGTTATCCTGGCACCAAGATGTCAGGTTTTCGTCCTCCTCTCTGTACGGAGTCTCGTCGCCGACGGTAATCAGGCCGATGACGGTCGTGTCGTCAGTAGAGATGGGTATCGTTTGAAATGTATCGATTCCGGTTCTTATCGATTCCCTGTTTCGATTCCAAAATTATAAAAGAAAGAGGTCAAACGTTTAGATAACAAAAATATCTTTATTCTTTTAAGCTTTAACTGGCATTTTTACAAATAAAAAATATACATGCAATACAAATGTATTGCACAATAGCTGTGCTTTATTTTAACTGAGCTATGCCTGTGTCAAGCTATTAACTTGCCACAGGCATAGCACTGTGCCTTGTCTTTTTCTTTTTTAGTGTAGTGGAGCCACACTTTAGAGCGTTTACCGCGATCCATCATTGGTGTTATGAAGTGACTGAGCTCGTGAACCGTCAACGGGAGGGCGGGGGGAGCCTCACTGCGGGGCAACTGTGGATCTCTGTTGCCTGTCAGCGCCGTCTACTGTATCTACTGTCACTTTTCACATTGAACATGTGCTCTTTTATTAAATAAAAAAAAAAATCCCAATGCCAACCCCCCCCCCAGGCAGCACCCCCCCAAAGCAGTAAACCTAGGGGAAACACTGCAAGTACAAGATTCTAATTATACTTGTGTGTTTCTCTGTTATAGACCACACACATACACTAAACCTGCTCCATGGCTGTATTACTGTGCTGTTGTGTTGATATTAATAAGTTAAGGAAATCAACCGCTACCAAGAATCGTGTGTGTTCTTACCGACACGCCAAAGTGTAAGTCACTCAGAGTGAAACCTTCCCCTATACAGTCCTACCTGAATCCCTATTCAATAGGACTCCTTGAAAACAATTCCTTTTTCCAAATAACTGAATTGGTTTTCTTTTGTTGTCGACAAAGGGCCCTCTTTCCGTCATTTTCATTGAGCTGAAGTAAACATACCACTGATTGGCTAAGAGTGAGTTTGGGCTTTTAGGGAGGAGCTAAAGCACACCACTGCAAAGGAAAGGGGTACGCTGAATTTACAACCCAAGACAAAACGAGAGCATAATGCCAAACAGAATACAGCACAATCATCTTTTTATCTCGATTATCTTGTATTGTCAGGAGCACTTATCGTGTGTCAGAAATGTGCACAATCCTCTACTCCAGTGGTTCCCAACCTGGGGGACGCGCCCCCCTTGCCTTGTCTCTTCATTACAATACAATATAAAATATTTTTTTTTAATATATAAATACAATTTATTAATTCATTTGAATATTAATGACTATTAAAGCAAGGCATAAAAATACAAAAATGTATAATTTTTTCTCTGATAGAAATGTTTCTTCTGCCCGTAAAGTGTCCAAACCAGGCTTTGCTGGATAAGCTCATTTTTAAAACATAGTCATTGTCCATGCCGGTTTCAGTTGGATTATTTGTCACAGTTGCTCCGATCAGATCGGTCTCCTACATTTAGATTATTTACGACTTTTGAATCCACATAAACACATCGGCAAAATCCGGCTTACTTTAAGCATGTGTTTTAAACAGTTTAATCCCTTTGTGAATTGTTTCCACTTGTGCCGTCCTTTCATTTCTTCATACAGCGGGAATCCAAATGAATTCATCCTGAGTCCAATAACCATCAAAGTCACTCCAATAGTGCTCCTTAATTACGCTTTCATCCTCCTTTAACAAAATACTTCACATTCATCCAGTTTGTGACAGTAGTTGTAGCATTTTTGAGACTTTTAAACTTTAATTACCGCTGTTGCATCGCTGTCGCTGTTAATCTCAATGAGTCTTTTACCTGGTTAAATAAAGGATATATATATATATTAAGATGGAATGACTTAATAATTACAATTCAAGTCTTACCTCTGCAAGAACTCCAGGGTAGCTCCCAGTTCTGAGCGATAACTGATGTTGAGGCAGTAATATGCTGCAAACATCAGCATCAGGGCGTCGACAACATTCAGGACACTGCCACTGACGATGGTCTGGTCCTCTGCTATCATGTAGTGTCCAGCTGTCAGGGGAGAACTCCCTTAAAGTACACAACAAAGGAAAAATTATAAATCCCAAAAATATTTGGTGCAGATTGTTTATATTTTGTTTTACTGGTGATCACATGGCCAATTGTATTTTAGGAATGATCAGCTCCTGCAGCTTTCTTTTCTTTCTTAAAGGTGGGGTAGGTAATTTTTTTCTTTTCTTTCTTAAAGGTGGGGTAGGTAATTTTACCACTGATTGGCTAAGAGTGACTTTGGGCTTTTAGGGAGGAGCTAAAGCACACCACTGCAAAGGAAAAGGAAAGCTCGAGTGCCCTAGAATTTGAATATACAGCCGGAAAAAATCTGCCACTTCCTTACAGAGCCCCTCCTCCAACACACACGAACACTCACATGACCAATGAGGGCACGAGATAAGTTTGTGCACAGATGGAAGGCTGACAGGCAGGTAGGCCATCCAGTTATTTTAGCCGGGCCGGTGTTCCGGATTGACTGGTTCCCCGATCAACTGGTTGACAGATGTGGAGGCGTGGCCTCGACTGAAATACACATTTCGATCGCTTCTTCTGTCGTTTACATACATCTTTTGGTATATTTGGCTGGATAGGAACACTTTGATGTACATTCAGTTCCAGTGTGTGAGGTTGTGCTTACGATGGCAATATCCGGACGCGAACAGCGAGGACTACAAAAAGAAAAACGAGTTGATCGGGGATGTCTGTTCAAAACATTGCGAGCTCCAATAAATCATTTAAACCAGCTATTGTTGCCAGACTTATTTCTGAATATCGTTCTTAATGTGATACCAAGTCCATCTGATACCTGTGTACACCTTCAGACAGCCTCCAAGTGAAGCACATGTTATTTACTCACAGTTTGAAAGCAGCGTGGAGAAGTCCTTCAGCTGTGTTAAACTGTGATCGCTCGAATAAATCCTTAAAACCACCTATTGTTGCCCGATTTATCACTGAATATCGTTCCTAATGTGATACCAAGTCCATCTGAGACATGTGTACACCTTCAGACAGCCT
Source organism: Gymnodraco acuticeps (assembly GCF_902827175.1). Taxonomy (NCBI): domain Eukaryota; kingdom Metazoa; phylum Chordata; class Actinopteri; order Perciformes; family Bathydraconidae; genus Gymnodraco; species Gymnodraco acuticeps. Next base: position 207,494 of record NW_022992252.1, read on the forward strand.
CCCAGTGAAGCGTACGTTGTTTACTCAGAATTTGAAAGCAGCGTGGAGAAGTCTTCAGCTGTGTTAAACTGTTCCTCTCAGGTAAACTGTGATTCGCCCATGGGAAAATGGGATCCGCCCAGATTAAACTGTGTTACGACTTCTGTGGCTATCTACCAGCGATCATGTTTAATATGAAAGACACACACATATACATCCCTTATAAAAACGGCATTCTGCAGCACTCATCCAGATAACATGTGACTGTTAACTCGTTTGCAAAGATAGCAGCAGAAATGTCATTGCTGCATGTGCAGGGATATTAGACTTTAAAATGCTGATGGGTCATTAATGTTGGTCTCGGCAAACAATATTAGGAATCCTCTATTCAAACCACATAATATTCAGTGTCCATCGACATGAAAATAACAAAAAAGTTCATGCTGGACTCAAACCCGAGTCCCAACCATAGACTGTACAGGGTCCCAACAACAAAGGTCACTCCAGCCCTGCGCGTTATGAGTGCGCCACAGATCAACACGACGTATCGAACCACCACACTATAATATTTTAGATTAACCTTGTTAAAAAGTTCCAGAAAAATGCAACCCGACCATCATTTATAATGTGAGCGAATGTACACTTTAAGCCATATAATATACATATTATAATATAGTATACTGACTGAGGTCTGTATCAAGCCTCATTAAGACCCACCGAGATCAGATATCCTAGTTTATCAGCCTGCGAGCCCACATTATGTTGTGATAAGTGTTAGTTTTACATATAAGTGTGTTAGGGTTAATCTAAAATATTATAGTGTGGTGGTTCGATACGTCGTGTTGATCCGTGGCGCACTCATAACGCGCAGGGCTGGAGTGACTTTTGCTGTTGGAACTCGGGTTTGAGTCCAGCATGAACTTTTTTGTTATTTTCATGTCGATGGACACTGAATATTATGTGGTTTGAATAGAGGATTCCTAATATTGTTTGCCGAGACCAACATTAATGACCCATCAGCATTTTAAAGTCTAATATCCCTGCACATGCAGCAATGACATTTCTGCTGCTATCTTTGTAAAACGAGTTAACAGTCACATGTTATCTGGATGAGTGCTGCAGAATGCCGTTTTTATAAGGGATGTATATGTGTGTGTCTTTCATATTAAACATGATCGCTGGTAGATAGCCACAGAAGTCGTAACACAGTTTAATCTGGGCGGATCCCATTTTCCCATGGGCGAATCACAGTTTACCTGAGAGGATCACAGTTTAACACAGCTGAAGACTTCTCCACGCTGCTTTCAAACTCTGAGTAAACAACGTACGCTTCACTGGGAGGCTGTCTGAAGGTGTACACATGTCTCAGATGGACTTGGTATCACATTAGGAACGATATTCAGTGATAAATCGGGCAACAATAGGTGGTTTTAAGGATTTATTCGAGCGATCACAGTTTAACACAGCTGAAGGACTTCTCCACGCTGCTTTCAAACTGTGAGTAAATAACATGTGCTTCACTTGGAGGCTGTCTGAAGGTGTACACAGGTATCAGATGGACTTGGTATCACATTAAGAACGATATTCAGAAATAAGTCTGGCAACAATAGCTGGTTTAAATGATTTATTGGAGCTCGCAATGTTTTGAACAGACATCCCCGATCAACTCGTTTTTCTTTTTGTAGTCCTCGCTGTTCGCGTCCGGATATTGCCATCGTAAGCACAACCTCACACACTGGAACTGAATGTACATCAAAGTGTTCCTATCCAGCCAAATATACCAAAAGATGTATGTAAACGACAGAAGAAGCGATCGAAATGTGTATTTCAGTCGAGGCCACGCCTCCACATCTGTCAACCAGTTGATCGGGGAACCAGTCAATCCGGAACACCGGCTAAAATGATTGGTCGTGCTTTTTACAGCGCCACGGCTTCTACAGATGACATTTTTGAATGGATTTTTTGTCAAAGCACTTAAGATAATCATTGCTATCGGGATGTTAAGAGCATTCCATGGAATATAACAACAAGTGTATCTCGAGCCGGTTTCTTAAACTTACCTACCCCACCATTAAGTGTTTCCTAATGTTAACAATGTAGAAAATGTCACATCATAAAGGGATAGTTTGGGTGTTTAAAGTGGGGTTGTATAAGGTACTTATCCATAGTCAGTGTATTACCTAGAGTAGATGATGGCCGGTATGCCCCGAGCTTGGAGATACAGACAGGAGCAACCACCTGGAAGCAAAGCAATGTACTACTCTGGACAGGGTCAGCAGAAAAACAGATTTTAGCCACCTCTTGATGATTTACATATCCTTTCACTGTTTGCATAGCAATACCACACGTAAAACTTGTAATATGGCAATAAATCTTACTTGAGGATCTCTGGCTGCTGTTTATTCCTGGTAGCCAATGTTGCAATTGCTGGTACTGCAGCTAACAGCTGAGGGAAAACAGAGACAGAAGTTTGCACATGCTTGGGTAAAAATAACTTAAATAACACAGCACCAGCTTTAAGTACAGTAATACCACTTTAACTGCGATTTTATACACACAGATTATCGGCTTTAAAATGAGAAATAACAGATTTTAGCAGTCAGAAGAATATCAATAAAAAGCACTAAAGAAGCAGTGGTAATAATAATAACAACATGAAAGAGTCACATCTAATATAAATATATTGACGCATTTATTTTAAATGTGAAGCAGTCAGTTTACAATTTTAGCAGCACTGTTGAGCATTTTGAAAATGTCCTTTCAAGCCTCTTTGCAAGGCTTTGTCTTTCTATCTTTATAGCCAGAGGTGTTAAGTAACTAAGTACATTTACTCAAGTACTGTACTTAGTTACACTTTTGAGGTACTTGTTCTGTACTTTACTTGAGTATTAATAATGTTTTTCAACGTAGTACTTCTGCACAATGACTACTTTTACTTTTGGTACTTTAACTATATTTTGATGATAAAACTTTTCTACTTTAACTTGAGTAACATTTAGAATGCAGGACTTTTACTTGCAAGTCAACATAGTATTCCTACACTCTGGTAGTTCTACGGGAGGATTGAGCTAACATTAGGAGTTAGTGACAATGTATGCTAGTTAGCTAGCTAAACAATTTATTAAATAATATTGCGAAAAAGTAACTCTGAAACATTCACGCTCAGCTACTCGAGCACACATCTTGCGCACCATTAAACAAAACAAATAAACACCCTGCACGTAATGATGGCATAGAACAGCTCACTTTCACAGCAAGTAGGTAGCTAGCTCCAAATGTATACCATAGCTAGGACTTTGACGTTTTCAATGTTTTAAGTCTTTAGTGTTTTGAATTCGTTGATAAATAGTTTTTACCATTACCTCTCAAAGTACTGCTTCCTCTCCTCTGGATGTGCTGTGCTCTTCACCTCCTGCGTGCTAACTGCGTGGTCTCTGTCTGCCTCAGGCATGATCTATGCATGCCTGGGTGCATGCAGCAGAAGTCTCGTCTCTGATTGGCTGCAAATCGATTGCCCTGAAAATCCTTTGATGAACATCCAACCCTTGTATTATTTTAAGAATTGGTAACACCACACCATAAAGATTCATTTAAAAGTAACAACAATGATTATAATTGTTTAATTCTTTGGATTTTATTTCCTAATTTAGTAAATAAATCATACCCTCGTGGGGGCGCGCTCATGTGATTGGCTTAGAATTGAGGAGACATCTGATTGACTATAGATAGAAAAAATTACAAGTACGAATCGGGTGAGCGTCAGGGGAGTCTCAAAAAACCCACACACGAATGCACAGCGATCCGTGCACAGAAAGTGGTTTGTGTTTTAAACGGATCACGGAAAACTAATATGTGAGGATCAAAAATACATATGTAAAACTTGTTTCTGTAATTGGATTTTATTTACATGTATATGAAACAGAACACATTTGTGTGTGCATTGAAAAACACAAGTGTGAATCATTTTGCGGATCATGAAATACAAGTGTGAATCCTTCTGTGTGCATGTGTGTATTATGAGACTGTTCTGTGCCCATAACCATGGAGCTAACGCTGTAGGCTACTGGAGAGAATATGTGTAACGTAATGTCCTTGTGGTAAACTCTGCGAGAGAGAAAGGTTTGAGCTCCATACTGTTTCAGAAATAAAGCTTGAAGTAGTTAGGAGCATAATATGGCATGTAATCACCACAGCCTTTAGCTGAGCTTCTCCCCATATAAATCTCTCTAGCAGGGGAAAGCTGCGTGATGCTACAAAGGGGCGTGGCTAGCAGCAGCTACAAAGGGGCGTGGCTAGCAGCAGACGTTCAATTTAAAACAGAATCAGCCTGTTTGGAACAGGGCTGCAATAGAGGGGTATGAGCAGTATGAGGCATGGCGACAATGTTTGGTATTTTAAGCAAAAAACGTCACAGACATGTTTTGTATAGGTATGGCCCTACAATATCTTTTTCAAATATAGCATAATAGGTCCACTTTAAGTAGGTATTAATCAATGTGTACATATAGTTTACTATAATCTTTAGTTATGCATAGTACTGCCTTCCTGATTGCTTTATTTTTGAGAAACCTATTCTGCACCTACCTGAGTTTTAAGAGAGTCCAATACCCTATGAGACTGTTCAGTCTCATAAAACATGCTCAATTTACTTTTTGAAAACATAAGCTCACAATAAAGTCAGATGGGAGATCTACAGAAGCAAAGTGTGATAGACAAAGATGCATTCCTATATTAAACAAACAGAAAGGAAAACTTCCCACGAGGCAGTTGTAGCCATAGCAAATGGATTAACAAGTACATTTAGGTACTTAACCTTCAACTACCTGCTGCCTGAAATCCCTGTGACATCACTGTAGATTGTTGTAACCAACTAGCTGTGTGGGACATTATCACAATACATAAATTAATTTACCTGGATTGTAAAGTTATTTCGCTGTAGTTACTAGCTTTGTCAACATGCTTTGGTGAAGGCCTATTCTTTCAATATGGTGGATTTGAATAGTTGGATATTATTAGACGTCTAAAAGGACAACATAGGTTATTTGTTTTACTGTAATTGCAATGCTAATACCAATTTAGCATAGTGGTAGCACTAACTGCTAACAAGGTTTTAATATTCAGAGTCTGCTGTTAGTGCTTGCTAGCATGTTCAATGTTATGGGCTATATTGTACATGCTAGTGAGATAAGAGCCTAGGGCAGTGGTTCTCAAACTTTTTCTGTCAGGCCCCCCCTTTGGAGAAAAAAAAAAGTCGGGCCCCCCCAACACAAGTCAGGCTCAGTGGCGGCGCCAGAGATGTATTTTGGGGGTGCTGTGGGGTAGCTTGATGTTTCATAGAGGGTGCTCAAACATTTAGGGTTTCCCATTAATGTACCGGTCGCTAGTGGAATTTTCTACTGCAACACTCCCTACGCAAATACACAGTGTACCCGCGACTGTTACAATGAAGGCTCGATAATCAGCTCACGGCATATAGGTGTAAGCAGGGGTAAAGTGCTATTTTTATAGGTGGTGTGTGGACCTCACATAGGGGGGTCTGGCGGCAAGCTCCCCCGGGAAGATTTATTTTTAAATATTGAAGTTGAAAGCATCAATCTGGTGCACTTTGAGAGCAAAATGAAGAGATCTATGGATACCTCTCTCAACACCCATATGAAACAGAACTGTTAACAGATTTACTTTTTCTTTATGGATATTTTACAAATCGCTCTTTAAATTTATTCTTTTTTTACTGTCATATAGTATTTCATACCTGTTTTTCATTTATTCTCTTATTTTTGTACAACTATAATGATCATATACGTAAACGTGTGCCTCGGAAATAATTGTTTACATTAATGGTGACCAAAACGTTTGAGACCCACTGAGATAACACTGAGAGAGTCCTTTAGTTCACTGAGTTTCTCAGTCTGACAGGAGAGGACTCTCCTCCACTTTGTTGTTGAAAAAGCTCCTTATATCCGTTAGCTTCTGGTGCTAGCGAGCTACACTAACAACAACGATCTCCGGTACCGGTGCGCTCTCTCTCTCTCTCGCTCGCGCACGCACACAAAATGGCTCGTTCCACACACACACAGAGCCGAGCTTTAATGAAACACAGAGACCCAGACGTAATAGTACTGTATCATATTATTTTCGAATCAATAATTTTTCAAATTATGATTTTTTTTGTTTTTATCTTTTCTTTTCTTTTTAATAACCATTTTTCCTCCTGGTCTCTCGCGCACGTCCTGTCATGCCTCTGCGCCCCCCAGGGTCGGCGCGCCCCCCACTTTGGGAAACACTGGCCTAGGGGAAGATGCTAATGTTATTTAACTTCTTGATCCTTTCATTTTTCACTTACAGTGAAACTCAATATCGCTACAGATCACATATCTGATCATCTGTGAAAAGCTAAATGATGTCAGAAATTGACACAGCTTTTTCTTGTGTTGAAAGACATCAGCAGGTCACTGTTACTTGGGTTGTGAATGCACCGAACTCTGTCTGTTAGTCCTTGTATTGTTTGTAGCCTTTATTTAACTAGATAAAATCCCATTGAGATCAACGATCTCTTTTTCAAGGGAGACCTGCAGCACATTGGTTACACATAAAAACGACAGAAAACAAAAAGGACAACATACAACATATAATTACAGGGGTATATCCTCCCTGTGTGTGTAATGTGTTTTAAACACAACAGAGTGGGGGAAGACATTTCCCTCTGAGGAATTCATAAAGTATATATTCTTCTTCTTCTTCTACTTATAAATCATAAGTGAATGGTCACATTAGGTTTGCCTGCAGTGAATGCTGACAGCTATGAGCTAGTTTATAGATTTATGGTGGCATAGACAAATGTCTCCTATATAACCCACAGTCTATGGCTGTTACTTGTGAGTTACAGCATCATTTTATATCTGTGTTGTGCTCTGGTAGGAATTTGCACCCAACATGTTAATAACAGTCAACTTTTTTATTTTTGTATTTAACAGTTTTTATAACCTGAAATTCACATATTCAACAATTCAATCCTCAAAGTAATGTGTTAAATGTTTTTGTTTTTTTAATATAATAGGATAGTCAATACCTGTGTTTTTTCAGCTTATCAATGTAAAGTAGTGGTTAAATTACAAAATATTTCTTTCTTTACTCATATATTTTCTTGCAAATATACATTTTTAAATGAGTATTAACAGTATTTTAATGTATTTGACAGTGATATATAGCCATAACAAAAGTATTTTTTTGTAAAATTACAGAAAATGCAGCTAATTTTGCCAACAGAAAATCATTTATTTTTACGGTTAGTTTTGTTGTTGTTGATTTCCTGTAATTATGATTTCCTGTAATTATGATGAACCTGGGGGCTGTGTTGTCTGGAACCTTGTGTTCCTGGTAGGGTCTCCCATGGCAAATTGGTAAAGGCAAGGGGCCAGACTAAGATTGGTTCAAAAGACCTCATGAAAGACGACACACGAAGTGAGGGTACCCGGCCCGGAGGAAGCCCGGGGTCCCCTTCTAGAGCCAGGCCCAGAAGAAGGACTCGTCGGCGAGTGTCTGGTGGCCGGGCTTGCCACGGAGCCCGGCCGGGCACAGCCCGAAAAGGCAACGTGGGCAACACCTCTGCTTCTCCGTCCCGCGGGCCCACCACCTACGGGAACCAGCAATGGGGTTGGGTGCGCTGCCAGAAGGGTGGCAGTGAAAGCAGAGGGTCTCGACGGACCAGACCCGGGCGACAGAAGCTGGCTTTGGGGACGTGGAACGTCACCTCTTTGGGGGGGAAGGAGCCGGAGCTTGTGCGGGAGGTGGAGCATTACCAGTTGGATCTGGTTGGTTACTGGACTTCTGTGCTAGTCATGGATTGGCCATTACAAACACCATGTTCAAACATAAGGATGCTCATAAGTGTACGTTGTACCAGAGCACCCTAGGCAGAAGGTCCATGATCGATTTCGTTATCCTATCATCGGACCTGAGGCCGTATGTTTTGGACACTCGGGTAAAAAAAGGGGCGGAGTTGTCAACTGATCACCATCTGGTGGTGAGTTGGTTCGAGTGGCGGGGGAAGCCTCTGGACAGACCTGGTAAGCCCAAACGTGTAGTTCGGGTGAACTGGGAACGTCTGGAGGAGGCCCAAGTTCGGTGTTCAAAGCCTCTATTGCCGAAGCCACGGCGGGAGCTGTGGTCTCAAGGTCTTAGGTGCCTCAAGGGGCGGTAACCCTCGAACCTCCTGGTGGACACCGGCGGTCAGGGAAGCCGTCCGACTGAAGAAGGAGGCCTTCAGGGATTTTTTATCCCGGGGGACTCCCGAGGCACTTGCAAGGTACCGACAGGCCCGAAGGGCAGCAGCCTCAGCCTCAGCCGTGGCCGAGGCAAAGCAGCGGGTGTGGGAGAAGTTTGGAGAAGACATGGAAAAGGACTTTCGGGCGGCACCAACGTTGTTCTGGAAAACTGTCCGACACCTCAGGAGGGGGAAGCAGGGAACCATCCAAGCTGTGTACAGTAAGGATGGGACGTTGTTGACCTCAACTGATGGAGTGTTAGGGCGTTGGAAGGAACACTTTGAGGAACTCCTGAACCCGACAACTCCGCCCTCTATGGTAGAGGCACAGCTGGAGTATGACGGGGGATCAACACCAATCTCCCGGGGGGAGGTCACAGAGGTTGTCAAACAACTCCACAGTGGCAAAGCCCTGGGGGTGGATGAGATCCGCCTAGAAATGCACAATCTCTGTACTCCAAAAGCAAGAGCTGTGTCCGGGTCCTCGGCAGTAAGTCGGACCCATTTTCGGTGAGGGTTGGCCTCCGCCAGGGCTGTGATTTGTCACCAATCCTGTTTGTAATATACATGGATCGGATTTCGAGGCGTAGTCATGGGGGAGGGGGTCTGCAGTTCGGTGGACTAAGGAATGCACCACTGCTTTTTGCAGATGATGTGGTTCTAATGGCTTCATCGGTCTGCGACCTTCAGCACTCACTGGATCGGTTCGCAACCGAGTGTGAAGCGGCTGGGATGAGGATCAGCACCTCCAAATCTGAGGCCATGGTTCGCAGCAGGAAACTGATGGACTGTCCACTCCAAGTAGGGAATGAGTCCTTACCCCAAGTGAAGGAGTTCAAGTATCTCAGGGTCTTGTTCTCGAGTGAGGGGAACAATGGAGCGTGAGATGGGCCGGAGAATCAGAGCAGCGGGAGCGGTACTGCAGTCGCTTTACCGCACCGTTGTGACGAAAAGGGAGCTGAGCCAGAAGACAAAGCTCTCTGTCTACCGGGCCATTTCCGTTCCTACCCTCACCTATGGTCATGAAGGATGGGTCATGACCGAAAGAACGAGATCGCGGATACAAGCGGCCGAGATGGGTTTTCTCCGCAGGGTGGCTGGTGTCTCCCTTAGGGATAAGGTGAGAAGTTCGGTCATCAGGGAGGGACTCGGAGTTGAGCCGCTCCTCCTTCGCGTCGAAAGGAGCCAGTTGAGGTGGTTCGGGGCACCTAGTTAGGATGCCACCTGGGGCGCCTCCCTAGGGAGGTGTTCCAGGCACGTCCAGCTGGGAAGAGGACCAAGGGGTAGACCTAGGACCAGGTGGAGGGATTATATCTCTTCGCTGGCCTGGGAGCGCCTTGGGATCCCCCAGTCAGAGCTGGTTGATGTCGCCAGGGAAAAGAAAGTTTGGGGCTCTCTGCTGGAACTGCTACCCCCGCGACCCGACCACGGATAAGCGGGAGAAGATGGATGGATGGATGGATAAATAAAAGGGTCATGTTATAAAACAATTCACTCAACAATTCATAATCATGAAGGTGGAATCTAACTATATCCATAATAATATTTATTGCAGCCAGGGGTAGAAACATGTTTATTTCTGCTGTAAAGTTGGGCATTTTAACATGGGGGTCTATGGAAATGTATTGTTCCTGCAGTCATCGTCCATCGGCCAATAGATGAACTGCAGTTTTTGGCACTTCCTTATTGGCCTCCCGGCTCTGCCCCAGAGTTTTCCGCTTGGTTCTTACTCAATATCAAGCCACGATTATTGTTTTTATTTTGAAATCGTATAATGTCGGACTTTCTTTGCCATCCGCAAGGAAAATAAATGGGGCTCAGTGGCGGATTTAGGATTGTAGGAGATCCGGGGCTTAGCCCAGGAGTTGTTGGGGGGGGGGGGGATTGCAGGGGTAAAGTGCTATTTTTTCTGTATCCGCTCGTTGTACACCCATTTTTAAAAGATTTGGGTACGGAGGAAAAGAGAGAGGGTTTTATTTTCTGACGCTGCGTGAGTTCCCAGACGCACCGGGGACACATGTTTATGTATAAAAGACATCACAAAGTGCATTTTGCATTATAGGTCTCCTTTAAATATTACACATCTGCCTTAGTTCTTTATTTAAAGAAATCAATGATCTCAATGGGATTTATCTGTATAAATAAAGGTTTGAAATGAAATGAAATTTATAGAGCCCTGATTAGAAGACTTCTAGACAAACTGGAAGAACTGCCACCGAAACTGAATATGTGACGTGGATCATAAATATATCAGCAATTAAACAACATCTTCAATTTCTCTTCACACAATATGTCTCCTTGCAGTATCAATACTAATTCGGGCTGACTTTCATATTTGACCATAACGGTGGCACAGCTGATAGAAAGGGACTTGTAGTTTTAAAGATATTACTGATTTTCTTTGAATATAAGAATGTAAATACTGAATTGAGAGAATAGTCAGGGGTTTTGGGTGATGGGAGACACATCTATGGAATCAGAATTTCAATAGCTTTATCCATCATTAAATGACGGATATACCTTTCTGTCTGTGATGTTTTACAAATCAGATATTAATGTGTAGAAGTAAAACATGTGAAATAATATAGCAATATCCTGTAAAATTATGTGAAAACTACACATCTTCAGATGTTATACATAAGTGTCCTACACTAATAATACAAAGTTATTATGGCATTGTATGCGGTCACTGTGAGAACCTTATTTGTAACATCTTCAGACCTTTCCAACTCCTCAACAGTTGCCTGTCTTTGACTGTTACAGGTGTAGGTTCGAGACTTCGAGTCCAGTTTTGGATAGTCTGCCGTGGTTTCATTCCATTTCAAAGTGCTGTTTGACGCTCGGCGTAACCTTGGCACACTGCCAATCCAACATCCAATCCTAGAGCTTGAAGATCAATCACAGGGTTTGTCAAGCAACGGGACTGTAGTCCCAAACGATAGCTGAGGATTATGGGTAGTGTCTTCGGCCATCCGAAACTCCTAAATGTTTTTGAGATTTCATATCGCATTAACACCATATCCCAACGTGCGGCTAAAACATCCAGTCACCGAGCTCAAACCATAGCTGAGGATCTTGGGTAATCAGTTCATTGGGTGTGTATAGCAATGATGCTCGAAATGTCCCATATCTGTTTCCGGTGACTTTATTTTGAAATTCAGTTCTTGACGGACGGCCAAAAAGCCAGAGATTATAGAATTAAACAAATAAATAAAAACAAGGATAATTGTGTGTTATTGTTGAGTAAATAACAGTGTGTTATTTAGAAAAGAATAACAAATTAGAAGGAAAAAAGGGTACAAAAATACAGACTTCAGTATTCTGTCCCTTTAGAGCATCCACATTATATTACACATATTATTCTCTCCAGTACAGGTCAGCTCTGAGTGTTAGCGATGCTTGCTAATGTAAACACAGACCATACTACTTCCAATCGCGCATTGTTTTTCTGATGGGGCCGGGGGTGTAAAGCCAGCCCACATTTTAGTAATGTCGTCATGACCACAGCAAATCTGGATCAGCTCCATTGTTAGAGATGTGGGTACGGAGGAAAAGAGAGAGGGTTTTTATTACAGGAGAACGGTAAACTCTAAGTTATTAACCATTAAGTAAGCCAGCCATGAGTTTAGATTTATTAACCCCTTTAAGTTTGCCTAATTAGGAAAGGTAACACAAATGACCCTGTAGTTCACTGGCTCCAGCTCTCATGCTAGCATGTTACACCCACAGTAGCCTCCCAGCTAACACATTTAGATCTAGTGATGTCCCTAAAACATTGCATGTTCTTTCCAATGCATTTCATGTTGGGCAGTGATAAGAAGCTCATGCACGTACGTACACAGAGCATGAAAACGTCCATGACTACATATGAGTTAAAACATGTTTCATTCATTAAGTTACTCAGGCTCTGGGTGGCTGACCTTCATCAGGGAATACAATCTGCATGACTGCTGAAGGTCGAATGGCATGGATCCAACAGCACACAAGTCCCCCCCCTCTCATTTTAATGGATAAATCAGATCCAGTAAAACAGCAAGTGGCCCCATTATGATTCATTCATTCATACACAGAACGCCAGCATGGGCAACAGAAAAGAAGACAAATTCAAATGATCTTTTTTTTTTTTTTTCCAACACTCTATTTTCCATCTCCACATAACCATCCAAATGACATGTTTAGAGTTTAGAATGTTTTATTATAGTTGTTGTGATAGCATTTTCATTTTTAATTTTTTTTAATTTTAATTTTTCCAAAGAACAAACACAGCAAATAACGTTGAGGGGGGAGAGGCAGGAAGAGCGAGGGAGGAGGGCCACATAGATAAGATAGCTAGATCAATCCATAGATAGATAGAGATAGATGCATCAGGTTTGGCTTGATCCTCCCCCTGTAACCCCTTGGGGCCCACACACGCATACACACTACATTTTGCTTTACAAAGAATCATCAGAATAAGATTAATAACGGTCTGAATATATCTTGGAATAAAAAAAAAAGAATGGACACTGCTGAGGAAAACAGATCCACTCGCACTGCTGTGAAATCCAACAGTCCCTACAGTTATAGATAGCAAACAGCTAGGTGAGAGAAACAGAAATATATGTATGCATCGTCTGCGTATACATACATGCATATGCTGTATGCAGGCTGGGTGTGTGTGCGCATGGAGGCAATGCGAAGAAAATGTTAACACGTGGGTTTGGATTCATTTCAAATGCCCACAATTCAAACTAGGCCTGTTATATGAATTAACATATCTCTAAGTGTGCACCTTTGCATGTGTAATGCTTCGTCAAACTAGCTAGTTAGTGGTAAAAATGCAGAAAAAAGGTCAGTTGGATTCGTTTCTAGCAGCTGTCCAAATCTCTCAGGGGTGGAGTTAAGGCAGGCAGCTGATTTCAGGACAGATTAGAGCGGCTTAGTTAATTCTTTCCCATTTTTTTTACTGACAAACACAGAGTAAACAATAATTTTGGCATTTCAAATCGATATACAGAGCTACCACACAGTCTGAGGAAGGAGAGAGAAGAAGAAGAGGTGGGAATGGGAGGATGAACATTAAGTAACTCGAGAAGTAAAATATGATCAGAACAGTTAAATGGTTTGCCTATTATGTCGAGGATCTCGAAGCAAAAAAAAAACCCCATTGCAAGCAGTCATCGACCAAGCTCTAAACAGTATACATGATATATCTACCAGCTAATTCATGGTGGAAATCTGCCTGCTTTAAAAAGGAGACGCATGGCATTTTCAGTTGGAGTCTGTTCTCCCACCAGGGACTGAATGCCTCTACAGGCCCGTTAACAGCCTCTTATCACTCAGTTGTCATTCAAAAGAAAGGGCACCAGCAACCCTAATGTTTCAGGGCGGTGTGGCACCTTTGGGTTTAAGAGAGTTGTTAAAAATGTTTAAAAAACTGCTTCAAGGTCTTTTTTCCAGCCCTGGTAAAGAAACAACTAGACACAACGACAGGCCAAGCTTCACCTCAAACAGCCAGAAAAAGCTACAGAAAACTAAAGAGCCTATATAACCAATAATGTGCCCGATAAATATAGTTATCAAAAAAAATTCCAATCTACTATCCTCTTTACTTCATAACTTCATAATGGTGGCCGCTGCTTTCAGTGCCCCTTAACGTTTCTTTAAACCTTTCTGCTTTCCTTTCCGTAGTTCCTACAAGGATCCATTGTCACACTCAACAGTTTGGTCTTTTATTCTCTCTCCAGACACATTTAAACACTTTTTTAAGCCACAACCAGTTTGTAGTGTTCATTAAATACAAAGCAAGTCAACAAAACTGACACAAAGACAGAAGAACAAGGAAAGGAAACACAAACTAAGATGATCATGTGCACTTTGTTTTTATGGACAGAAGATACAGGTGACTTCTCTTGAATGTCTCCTACAGCTCACACACTGGAAACACCTATATGGCCTCTACAACACATCCTGCACAGCACCATCACTGACTCAGCATGTGCTAACATGTCCTGCTATCAACGTGCTGCGTCATCTTCAGAAAACATGTACAGATGTGTGTATAGACACACACATGGCGCTTTACTCCATACTGTCAGATGTTTTTATCTCTACCCTCAGCCTCATATCGTTTCTGGAGATTTCTTTTAGCATTCTGAGGTGCCGTAATATCCCAACACCTTCCTCACTAATCAAGAGGAGTGTGCAAATTAAACTGCTGGAACACAAGTCTTCACATTCCAGCATGTTCTTTTTTTAAAATAAAAAGATACAAATCCGTTGTAACCCCCAACAAAAAAACTGCAAACCTTTAGCAATGTTTAGGCTAAACCTGCAGGAAGTCAGGCTGCACACAGGACCCTTAGGTACGGTTGAGGGGCAAGGATGGCAGAGAGAAAGAGAGGGGGGGGGGTAAGATGAAGGAATGAAGCAATAGAGAGAGAGGTTAACAGACTGTTAAGTGAGCCTGGACAGTTCTGTATAACCGCAAGGGAGAGTCTGAGCGGGCGAGGAGGGGGGGGGGGCGGGGGGGTTGAAGGAGGAGAGGTGTGTTGGGGCTTCAGCAGCAGCAGCCCCCCCCAGCCTGTTGGCCTCCCTGGTTACCGGACGTGTGGAGTTGGTGGTGGGATGCTGGGGTCCGATCTATATACCGTTAGCCTGTGGAGACAGAGAACATCAGACCAGGTGAACAAAACTTTTTTTATATGGAAAAGCATCAGCGGACTTACAGTTTTTTTCATACTGTAAGTCGATGGGGGAAAGTATTTTATGGCTTGTTATGGTTTGTCTCTAGTGGGAACACAGGGAATTCAGTCTTTGTAGACCATTTACAACACCTTTAGAACACACTACAGGAGACGGGAACAACCTAGAAAGCAGAAAGGGCCTCTAAAACTCAAGAGTGCATTTATCATGACAATCCTTTTTTGATTATCATAATAATTAGATTTGAATTATAGCTACAAGAATTAATGAGCTGAAGCATTAGTGCGTTGTCGCGGTCATTGCAAGATTCCTGTTAGAGAGCAGAGCAGAGCAGAAAAGAGCAGAGCAACAGGTGCTCTGCAGGAACACCAGGAAAAAGAAATCACTTATAAAGAAGAGGGGAGAGGGGGGGCAGAGAGACACGCTCTTTCATCTCCCTCCCTGCATTTCTACTTATCTCCCTTCCCTCTCCACTGTGAACTCCCCCTCCTACACTCAGTAGCAGTAGTGCCTCTGGGAAACACTATGCCCTTTAAAGTCACATTATTGAGCTATGGGCCGTGTGTGTATGAGCGTAAGGTGTGTGAGTGTTTTCTCATAGTGGCTGCCAACATTTCTGGTGGGGCTTCCCTCTCTCAGTCAGCTGATGTGGTTTTGGCCTGCTCCGTCTGACTGTTGCTAATAACACAAACACTGGCTGGCTGTGTGAAGGGCCACATGTGCTCCAGAGCAGTGTTTAGATGGGGCACTAGCTCTGCATTCACACACTGACAGGCTGCAGGTGGGCGCTGTGAGGCCAGAGTGTGTGGTTCTGGGGGTGCAGTGTAAAAGGTTCTAAACTAATATTCTAACTAAGTCACATAAACCACTGTTTATTTCATTTATGCGCCAATTCCTTCAGCGGGAGAAACAGAAGGCCCATCAGAAATGTGTCAATGGGGTTGAGTTTTAGGATTTCATCTTCTTCCTCTTCACCCATAAATGCAGCTGACACAACAAAACCTTAAAACAACATTCTGTCTTTGACAAAAGGGACAAACATGAACTGTACTGCTCCTTTCAGAACAGCTCAGAAGTATTCCTGCAGACAAATAGCTCTCTTTCTCCTGATCAAGAGAGTGGTGCAGGGATGACATGGGCTGGTAGGCAATTCCCGGAAGATAGCGTAACAAGAGCTCCCTCGACAACATGCAATGGGATTCTCTACTGGATGTTGGAATATTGCAGGAAGATGATCATGAGCAAACAACGTTAATGATACATTTTGTTCAGCAAGATAATCTCCACGTATTAACATTGCTTTTATAAATATTGAAGCATAAGTGCAATTGCCAAAACGATAAAGTTAACGTTAAGCTATAATGGAACTGCATCACAAGAGAAACGGGAGGTGCTAACATGCTGACTCGTTTCCGGGTGTTAGGACTCTTTCCCCGCACCATTTCTATGAGGGCAAAAGGAACAAAAGAAACGGAGGTACCGTTATGAAAAAGTCAGGCGGCAACGTGAACGAAGTGCAGGTAAAGCTGTCAACCCAGGCTTACATCAGCATGTCATTCAACAATATCGACTGTTTCAACATTATTATTGGTGAACGTACACAGCCACACACTCAATGATTGGCCTGAGTCTAGAGGAACTGGAGGGATTTAGGCTTAGACTCAAACGGCGGACAGGAGATGTGCACACACTTCATAATATATGGGGTGTCTGCGTATGGACGTGTTGCATGTGGACATGTTCACACTGACATGGGAACATGTTAAAATCGATGTCACCCTAACATTCATGGACACTCAAGTATCATTTTCCACTAGCTACGTTAAAACATCTTCTTTTTCAGTTGCTTCAAACTGGAAAATGTGTTTAATGAGAGCAGATTCAACCAGATGTTATCTGATAAACAATACGACTAAGAAGAGATTCTGCCTTTTTCTTATTGTTTCTGTATAGAAGGAGATCATATGCACAGCTACAATCAGGTTTCCACTGTACAATGGAGACCTATATGCAATGAAAAGAAGAACACCACACCTTGTTAATTGTACATGGTGTTCTTTTTTATTTGATTGTATTTATCTCCTGGAAGCACAGGAACAATTATCTTGTGAAGGGAAAACCAGTTTTTATAATGTGCAAATAAATGCTTTGGTGTTTTCAAGTCAGTTTCATGAAGTCAATGTGGATACTCTAACGTTTAAACTGCTTTTTAGCAATTTGCTATTTGAATGTGGAACAAGTATGACTAACATTTGCTGACAAGAGCATACTTGCTGAGAGGCTTGGTGTCTTGTCTCGATAACTGTTCCACTGAGAAGATAACCATCTGGGTGAATGGATACAAAGAGGAAGCTAACTAGCTGGCTGGAGAGAAAGCTAACCGACTGACTGGCTGGAGAGGAAGCTAACTAGCTGGCTGGAGAGAAAGCTAACCGACTGACTGACTGGAGAGGAAGCTGACTGACTGTCTGGCTGGAGAGGAAGCTGACTGACTGACTGGAGAGGAAGCTAACTGACTGACTGGCTGGAG